>NC_142929.1:149944188-149971688 GCF_046866305.1 Octopus bimaculoides | reverse complement strand
GAGCAGGAAACCACCCTCACCGTATTAAGTATGCTCTCTCAAAGGCTTCGGCCTCCTGCCTATTAAATTATTCTACCCTTACTATACTAATAAGGATTTCGATGGACAAAAGAGGACGCTACTCTTGGTAATCTTTCCTGTCTTTTTTTTTACCGCTTTTATTTCTTGTCTACAATTTCTCATTCCACCATTTGCATTAACCTTCCTCACACCCGTCCTCGTGTTTTCTCATAGGCTAGCATCTTTCCACAGTTTTACAAATAAGGCCAGCCATGTGCATTCGAGCCTAAAGGACCATTTTGAAATGATGACCTTTGTGTAAAACTAAGATAAAACAAAACTATATGAAGATTCTAATTTATTGAAACTGTTACAAATAAAAGACATTGGAAAATGCTACAAGTGATAAAGAAACGTATGTAACTACTGAACATTTTACAAAACCTACTTATTGACTCAGTGGGTTGATATTGTTTTGCAACCATAAGTACATCAAAGCGAGAGACAACACCTCATGTCGGCGTGAATCACAAGCCTACTGTATGCATTCGTTTTCAGAGACATCACTGCTGAGAATCTAGCCTCGCAGCGGGAGGTCGAGGGGGACTAGAACAGCATGATCAGTGAACGCATCGAAAGAAGAGGATAGTCATCTTTCAGTTTCGCCCAAAATGTCGGAAGTTCCTGTTCAGAAAAATCGACTTTCAACTAAGTATCCTCACAAATTTGAAGAAATTCCACCTTCGTAGTACCATCAGTATCACTGATGGTACTCTCCTTCACTTCAGAGGGTTTGCAAATACAGCGGTCATCCAATCTTGTGAAGTAACATTCAATGGCGTCATCCACTGCCAGAAGATAAGCTGAGATCTCTTCACGAGAACTACATTTAGCTTCTGTCATAGAATCCAGGAAATTTGTCATCTGAAGGGAGAAAGCTGTGTCTTGGGAGTCAGAAAGCAGGAACAAAGCATATGAAGTTATGATATAACTTGCAGCTGCGATACATGATACTGCAATACAGCAATAAAGCCGCAATGCAATACTTCAAACACATGAAATAAATTACTTTTTCCCAAACCCTCAGTGACCCAACTAAGAAACCTCAAATGACCTTCTCCCCACCCAGATGTCACGACCCTTAGGTAAGAACCACTGTCCTAGATGATATGTGTCAAAACACACTGCGCAGTGAATCGTGAATGCGAATGAAAAAAGCACTCGAAGCACATAAAATTATTAAAAGTAAAAGACAATCTACATCTTTAAAAAGGTTACCACGGACAAATTACCCATCAAAAGTACAACTTCCCACTCTAGTCAAAAAATGCAATTGCCCTAACTTTGGAACTTGCATCAACCTTTTGGAAGGATCAACATTAGAATTCAAGGTCAAATATTCACCATAAAATGTCGTTTCTCATGTGCATTGAAGATTATGATATCAAATGTGGTTGGTGCGGTGGGGACTACATAGGTCAAACGATATTGACCCTGAGGGACAGACTGTCGGTACGCAGGCAACAGATTCGAGACTCCACGACCAGGAAAATTCGCGTAAGTAAACATTTAGCTCAATGCTCTGCAAAAATCCGAAATATCAGATTTTTCCCTCTATCAATGGACCAGAAACACTTCAACACAATTTCGATTAAATAAGGAAAACTTTTTATTAAAAATATAAACTGCAACTAGATATGTTATAATAACGCACCAAACAGAAAAAATACCGAATTTATTCACGAAAAACGACTGGAAGCAACAGATATGAATCGAAAATTTTAAGTAGCATGCTTCCTCGGGGATTCGAAAACCCAACTCCAAACTAATACAGTTTTTTTTTGGGGGGGGGGGGACTTGTTCTGCTCGCATCTCAATTCCGATTCCTCTAACATATTCTCGAACTTGTTTGTTAGTTCTCCAAGTACCCCTACAGCTACTGGGATGACATGCACTCCTCTTATGGGTGTCCCTTCATTAGTCTACTCAAAAAATAACATAACATTCCATGACAGCTGTATTCATCGTTTTAGTCCATTTTGCCTGTGCTGCTCACCCACAGGGCACCTGCTGGGAGATGTCCATCACCTGTAGTTCCATCCTCATTCATGCCGTTGTTTGTGTTAATTCTATTATTCATTATTTTCATGCAGAGTAAAGGGTTCAGGGGTCCTACCCAGAGAAATTTAAGTGAGCTATCCTTCCCTGGGTACCAACCCAATATTCCGAGTTTCACATCTTGTGATTCACAACCCCGCAGCTGCTGATTCAGACTCTTGCAACTGTTGATTTAGAGATCCGCAGCTGGTATTGAGTGAGAGAACAGCGCATGCCATGAAAGAAACATTTGTGAACATGAAGACTAATATAACCATCATGACTTCCTGTCTTATAAGGGTACACCGGGCACATGCGTCACAACAATATGTGCGTGACATGGTGATCTCATATCAAGGTAAATACAGCATGAACTTCCAGGTGAGACCCAGTTAGAATTTTCTTCAGGTCGAGTAGTCCAACCCGCTCAAAAGGCCTCTGAATAATGATTGTTTAAAGATGTCGAACGAAATACCTATATTTCCAGAATTCCTATCAACACATGAATTCCTGTCAACATATGGCTATGATGTTCCCAACTATTTCTCCTTGTGATCAGAGATGCACATATCGTCAGCCACTAAAGGACATGCTCAAATGGTTAAGGTCAAACAAGTGACGAGCAAATCTGAGAATATTTGCTGTATCCCATCTTCTGTACGAAGACAAAACATGCACATGATATCACTTCCAATCAGTTAAGATCAGAAGCTCATGAGAACGAGTGCCTGATATTACATCATCATCATCATCATTATTATAAAAATCATCCACATCTTGGAGAAAGTACTTTGATTAGACTGTTATGAATTACACTCGTTTCAAACGTTGGGATTTTACAAAAATATATTCTGAAATAACGGTGAAACTGCGCTTATAGAATCAAAATACTTTTTTCCGGTGGAGATAGAAAGTAGCAAAACACATTTTTTTTTGAGACATTAAGTTTTTAAAACATATATGTGTGTGCGTGATATACAAGCATAACTTAGATCAGATTTGTCTATGATTATCCCAGGCCACGTCTAACTTAATAGCACCATCTGGAACATATTGTTCTCGCACATATTATACACACATATATGCATACTTTCAATACTTCGACATAACGATTCAGTTGACAAATTTCCATTCATTAAGGGAGAAGTGAATTAGAAATAGTAAAAATATCATACATGGTTATACTGTGGTCGTTGATTTAATACATCATAAATATTAAATAAGTTTACGACAAATAATTGTCTCTAAATTAGGAACAAGGTCATCCCAATATAATCACTATTTGGCTACTACTTTCTATTATCGACCACGAAAAGCAAATTTCTCCTCATAGGACTTGAAATCGGAATGGAAAGAGCCAGAATGAATACAGAAACGTATCCTGTCCGATGCGCTAGCTATTCTGCTAGCTCATCTCCTTTAGTGATTTACGGCTAATAAACAATCAAGTTTGTCTCTACTATCAAGTGAGAAGGTTGGGGTTTATTTTGAATTTTGTGGGGCTTGAGTATTTTATGTCTTGTATCTGCCATGTTAACCTCTGAAAATTAGATCTATTAAAACTTAGCTTCTAACAATTAAACTTCAATTTCTAATACTATAAAGAGAAAGATGGATAAGTTTTAATTAAAGCTGCTCCGAAAACAGGAATTATTCGTCAATAACACCGGTGTCCTGTAAAGGATACGACGCAACAAGTCGAGAACTAATACATTCAAAGAAAAAAGGGGCTATTCACGTCACCACATCGCCACTCCCGTGCGTACCTTTGTTCCAAGTATTGGCCTATTTGATATACGGATACGCTGCAACAAACCGAGGACTAATATATTCGAAGAAAAAAAGGTATGTCGTTAAGAATTTGGTTTGGTACCCCATATTACCAAAATTTGAACTAAATCTAAAAATAAATTTAATCATAATAAATTACCAGGTAACAAAAGTCAATGCTTCTATTCTTTCAAATATAAATTCTTTTGAAATATTTTATAATGTTATATCCGCTTTTATTGATTATTTCGCTAATAGTTCCAACGGATTAGACAACAACTTTGAATTTGATTCCGCTGCCCTCGTCTGTACCTAATGCCGGGTCGCCGGTTTATCCGGCATTGTGGAGAGGAGGATGTCCAATTCCTTTTTGAAGACATCTACATCCACATTATGTGAGTTTCTTAATTTTAGAATGGAGAATAAAGTAGCAAGGATTTTAGTTGGGGAATTATTGAATGTATTTGGAAACTGGGTGACAGTAAGGATAGAAAATTATTATTTTTGAACCTTCTTTAAATTGTGTATGTGTTTCAGAGGTAAAGCAAACTAGATGTTAGTTTAGCGTAAGATTCCACTCAGAGGAAATTTTGCTATTGATCAAATTTCCTACCTCTCGACTAAATTAATGATCATAAAGTGATTATCAGTTACCAAATATTGAATCAATTTTCCGAGAAGAGTCACTTACGATAACCATAAACCAACTTAATTTTTCTTTTATATGATAGAAGTGAAATTAGAATTCACGAACGGTAAGTGTTTTATATATTTTCGTTGACAAAAGCATTAGAAATCTTGTACAAATCGGTATCAAGGTGCAAAGGTGGCAGAAACAAGATCAGACATCAGAAGAAATGGCATCCTGGAAAACATGAAAACCAGAAAAGCAAGGATTTGTAGATGCTAGCATAAAGTTTCCAAGTTTGGGAAGTTCTTGAGCTTCAATAAAAGAATGACTGTGCATGTGTGTGTGTGTGTGACCGTGTGTGTGTGTATTCGTGTGTGTGTGTGTGTGTGTGTGTGTCTCCGTCCGTATGTGTGTGTGTGTCTGTATGTCTCTGTGTGTGGGCCCCTGTGTGTGTATGTGTGCATATCAGCGTGGGTTGTTTGTGTGTGTGTGTGTATGTGTGTGTGTGTTCGTGCGTCTACGTGTGAGAAAGAAATATCTCTCAGAAGCTTCTTTCGCAGAAAACCAAAATAAATCTGGTGATATATATTGCATGTTTGTCAACAATGTAAAACAAAAGCGCAAAATTTTCCAACTAATTGATCTTTCACTACTGGGAATTTTATTTATATAAACGATTATTTTGTTATGATTGATGTCATGCAATGCTGGTATTGCAGTGAAAGCAACTGAATTTTGACAGTAATCTCGCACTTACGTATTTCTTCTATGTCCTTTCCTGTGAAACATAGAGATATACAAACACACACATACCTACACACATAAATTCACAGGTGCATACACACACACACACACATACACACACACGCACACACACACACACACACTTACATACAGCACCAGAAAATGTATATACGATAGATGCAAGGAAGTAGAAAAAGAACACTAAAGATCAATAAACAGGTATATAGGCACATGCTTATATACGATTGAATGACGTAATCGAATATAATCAATCGCCACTAGAAGTGTATATATGAGTGTGAGTGCGTATTTACGACTCAAATTACATCTGTGAGTTTTCATTTTCATTGCTTTCTACGTCTACATTCTCATACTGTAGAAACCTGCATCTATCCAAATCTTATTTTAAATACATTTATTACAGAACTGACGCCGTTTCGATTATTATATGTGTGTGTGTGTGTTTGTGTATATATATATATGTATATATATATAAACGTATGCATGCATGCGTATGTATGATGTATGTGTTAATATGTGTGTGTGTGTATATATATATATATATATATATATATATATATATATATATATTTATATACACATAAGATATATACTAAGCTCACAAAGAATAAGTCCTGGCGTGGGGGGAGATTTCTCCGACTAAAATCCTTTAGGGCGGTGCTCCAGCATGGCCGCAGTCAAATGACTAAAGAATATGCATATAAATACACACAGACATACTCACACACTCACACACACAACTTTATATATATATATATACAAATATTAAATGAAATAGAGAAATACAATTGACAAACTAACATTTTATTTACATTAGAAATATAACATGCCATAAAATAATATAAGACAGACAGACAGACAGACAGATAGACAGACAGATAGACAGAAAGACAGACAGACATAGAGACAGACAGACAAACAGACAGACAGATAGATAGATTGTTAGATAGATAGATAGATAGACAGATTATATGCATATATAATATATATTATATATTTTTATAGAGTTACATTGAAAGGGAGAGGGAATAACTTTAAAATCCTTTGAAATGATGTACTCTGTTTTTCAGTTTATTTTTTTAAAAATTAAATTACGCTATATTATTTAGTTACATGAAATCTATTTAAATTTAATTGATAATGCCATATAGATTATAGGCGCATTCTAAAAATATGTACTTCTGTGAATTTTATTCCTTGAATTACATGTCCTGTTATTTCATTGTGCTATCATTTTCTTCTAATAACTGAATAGTTGGCGTAAATGTAATCGTGCGTTTAAGGATTTTCTAGTAACGCGTTGAACCCCACAGTAATGGAGACTGAGAGTGCATGTTCAACTATAGTTATGGTTGGTAGCAAGACTTATACGTGTAATTAAGTTGAAGGAATTCGTGTAAATTTTCGGTGAAAGGACAATCATTTTCCACTAGTGGTAACTGGGTAAGCTTAATGCGTTATCCAATGTAGCACTGTGTGAACCTTTAGTCCAAATTTCACATTTTTCATTTTTATTTTTTATTTCCATTAAATGATAGCATTTTATTTAGTTATATGAAACAAGTATTTATTTAATATTGCTGTTGGAATAGTCTCTACTCCTACTATGTTGCAGAGAATCGGATCAGGTCTACAGTTTTATAACGACAATTTAATCATCTCGTTTCTTTCTTCATTTCGAATACCAGGAAAGAAATATTGAAATGCATTGCTCTTCTTTTGATTGAGCCATTAATATACATAAATTTATTTTAACTCGTTTGTACTTTTATTGTAATTGTTTCAGGAAAAATATGAGATATTTTCTGCTTTTAATCAGTTTTTGTATAACGTACAAACAAGCAACTTCGCAAGGTGAGTAACGTCTAGCCTGCTATGTATTCCTCCATAATAGCATTAATCTATGAAGAGTGTCATTGTTTTCAAATTTTGTTGGAGGCCAGCAATTTCGGGAGAGGAGCAAGTCAATTATATAGACCCCAATGACCAGATAGTACTTATTTTAACAACCCTGAAAGGGAAAGCATTTGAACTCACAAAGACGGGAAAAATGCTAATAACGTTTCTTATTTCTTTATTGCCCACATAGAGGGGAAAAAGAAAGGACAGACAAAGGGATTAAGTCGATTACAACGATCTCAGTGCGTAACTGGTACTTTATTTATCGACCCTGAAAATATGAAAGGCAAAGTTGACCTCGTCGGAATTTGAACTCAGAACTTAGCGGTAGACGAAATACCACTAAGCATTTCGCCCGGCGTGCTAACGTTTCTGCCAGCTCACCGCCTTACCAACTCACCTTCTTACATTAACTTTGAAATAGTGAAACCCAGAAAATGCTGAGGAAATATGTTACTTGATCTCTAAGTAAATAAGATGGTTTTTTTTCTCTTTTTGAGGGAAATGGGATTCATCTTTCTAGTTGTCTCTTTTTGAACATTTAAATTCTCTTTAACCTGTAACTAGCTTCAGAACTCTTCTAATTTCTAATACTTTACCATATCATTAAATTATTGTCAATCATGATATTATGTATACTGCAAATGTCAGGATATTCTTTTCTACTCTAGGCACAACGCCCGAAATTTTTGGGGAGGGGTACTTAATTTATTGACCCTGAAAGGATGAAAGGCAAAGTCGACCTCGGCGGAATTTGAACTCAGAACGTAAAAACAGACGAAATACCGATAGGCATTTCGTCCGGCGTGCTTACGTTTCTGCCAGCTCGCCACCTTCAACCCAAAATAGAATGTATGCTTTAAGATGATGTAATCGTCCAGTTACTCTATAATAGTATGGGAAATTTAAAGAGTTTATCACAAACAAACAAAAAAAAATGGTGTATGTGCATAAGAAAGCTTGCGTAAGTGTATGTGTGAGAGTGCTGAATGGTGCCTGCTGAAAATATCTCCTCCAATGCATTGGATGTACAAACTAGATACTAATAAGTTTCATCTACAAACTGCTACAAAAAGATGAACAATGCACTGATGCAACGTACTGTAAAGCACATATATTGCTAGAAGCAAGAGTTAAACTACTTATAGTTGCGAAAAAGCACATTCATATAAACTGACAGGGTAGATAACTGCCCCATGAACAAAGCAAAGCTAGAACATTGGACTGCACAGTCTCATCTGAGAATTGTCAACAGTGTGCTTTCATTGCTCATACACACACAGATACACATACACACATATACATACACACACGCACACACACACACACACACACACACACACACACACAAATATATATATTTCTATAGATAGATAGATAGATAGATAGATAGATAGATAGATAGATAGATAGATATCAGAGAATATCAGCTCTAGCGTGACAATTTTCCCCTTGATTTTGCCTTGAATATTTGAATTAATTTCACCTGTAATTCAAATAATGATGTGCGTAGTTAAACACCACAAATCCATATTTATACTCGCATAATATAGAAATTTTGCAGGAGCTCATTCGAAATTAATATTTCATTTTAATATCGGATCACTGTTCTGTCAAAGATTATGTCAACACCTCTACACTGTACTAGAGTTATCAATACCGGAATAAATTCTTCTGGATATTTACATTATTTTCAAATCTCGTCGAAATCATGTTTGTTTTCCATCCTTTCGGGCTCGATAAAATGAGCACGAGATAAGTTCCGAGGTAGATATAATCGACGAGCCACCTACCAGAAAATGTCAGGCATTGTGTCTATAGCAGAAAGAATATAACGAGAACTAGTGTTATATTTTTATAACACAAGTTATATTTACATTTTTGCAGGGATAACAAAACCGTGTCAGCAGAAAATACCTCTTGGATCGAAATATTATATCTTAGAGGAAGGTAAATATTTTAACATATTTAGTCTTCATCATATTTCTTTATTTTGCTACATATTTGGCTCTCTTTTACTCTGGAAGAAATTATATCTATAATCTATACCCTATAAACCATGACAGCATCAACGATTGTATGATTAAATGTAAATGAACAGATAATGAGACCTAGCAAAATTAGAGATTAACAATTTGTGATATTATATTGAAGAAAGTGCTAGGTGCTGTTCGAAACTTTTATACTTCGACTTCGTCTGTGCTGTTTGGAACATATGAACATTTGTGTAATTATTATTTTTGAATGGATAATGTACTATTGTATACTATACAGACGTACAAAATACAATGATAAATGTGTGTGTGTGTGTGTAATTATACACGCACACACACACACATACAAGTAAATATATAACTGGCTCACACATGAGCGAAGGTGTGTGTGTGTGTGTGTGTGTGGAGTAAATATAATTTAACACTCAACCATGTAGGCCTGAGAAATGGTTGAAGCTTTTCATGTGACACAAACTTACTAAGTTTAAAGCTGGTATTGAAACAAGAATTGTGACTGAAGGTGACGGTCATCTTTCTACTTGTATATATATATATATATATATATATATATATATATATATATATATATATCATATACTCATTGTTAATTTATATTAAATGAGTTAATATCAATAACCATATGTAGAAAGATGAGTGTCACCTTCAGTGATGATTCTTGTTTCAATATCAACTTTAAACTTAGTAAGTTTGCATCACATGAAAAGCTTCAACCATTTGTAGTGTTTTAAATATAATGATGTATTTCATAAAGAGTTTCTGATATAAACAAAATGTATTAATTTTCTTTCAACTCATAGGTTGCTTGATACGTGGCGTTTGTGTGAAATATGGAAGAAAAGTAGAAGCAACTCCATTTTGTATGACTTATATTTCTGAAAGAAGAGGACATGGATGTTACGTGCGACATAAAGTAACCGGTAGGTTTGTACGGACTTTATCTTCCAAAAACTATATTATAAAACGCATGCCAGAACTTGCAACAATACATTAATATATCAAGAAAATAAATATTACAAGCAATATTCATCCTTTAGATGTAAGCTTGTAAGCTGGTAGAATCGTTATTATACTAGGGGAAAATTCTTAGCGGCATCTCGTCCGTCTGAACGTTTTGAGTTCAACTTGCGCTGATGTCGACTGCGTCGATAAGATAAGCACCTCTTAAACATTGGAGTCGATGGAATCGACTTAATCCTCCACCAAAACTGCTGGCTTCGTGCCAACATTTGAAAGCAATATTCATTATTTAAATAACGTGCTATACAGGGTGGACATAAATATATCCCACATTTTGAATGGAAATATATATAAAAAAAAAGAACACAACTATTCAGAAGAAAGCTGGTTATAGTTCTAAAAGCAAATAAAATATAGTTTTGTTTTAGAGGGGTTTAAAAATTATACTAAACAAATAGCAGCCTTTGTTGGCAATATATTAATGGAGTCGTTCACAGAAGTTCTGCATGAATCTCCGCCTCATCTCAGGTTGAAATACGTCGATTTCCTCTGACTCTTTCCTTCGAATCTTTAAGAGTACGAGGACGATGTCAGAAAGCCTTTTCCTTTAGGTATCCCCAAATGGAAAACTCACAAAGGCTTAAATCTGGTGGACTTGCCGGCAACCCCACGTACCCACTTAAAGAGATAAAACGACCAGGAAGCATTTCCTTCAACACTCCGAACAAACGTCTGGCTGCGTGAACCGTGGCCCTGTCCTGTTGAAACCACACATGTTCTTATCCAAATCGCCCAGTTTAGGGTGCAGAAAAGCCTCCAATATTTTAATGTATCGGCCGGAAGTAACAGTTATTGTTTCCCCACCTTCAAAAAAGCACAGGCCGATCACATCAAAGTCGGCCACTGCACACCAAACAGTTACGCAAGGAGAGTGACGCGGTCGTTGGTGGAGTCCATGAGGAGTATGTTGATCCCATTGGTATGGAAGTAAGTAACATCGGTACTCAGAGGAACAGTTACAGTTGGAACTTTTGCAAGAATATTCACAAATACGGCTCTGTGGTTGATATGATCTGCCTCAGTTAATTCTTGAACCAACATCATTTTGTAATAATGCAGTTTCAGACCGGCATGCAGAATCCTCCTCAGACTCCGACTTGATATCCCTAGTGCTATGCTATACTTACGAGCGGAACACTTTGGTGATTGTTGAATGGATGCTCTTAATGCTGTTACATTTTCTGGAGTTCTAACGGTCCTGGGTCTGCCAGGTGACTTTCTTTTCAGTGTGGGTCCACTTGCCTGAAGATTAGAAATCCAAAGCAAAATCGTTTATCGATCGTCTGCGGAATGCTCGTTGCGTCACTGTTACAGATCGGTTGCTTTCAAATACACTTGAACAACAAAGCCATGATGTTCACCAGTTCAACACGTGATGCCTTCTGAAAGTGATTAGGAAAAGGTTATGATCATTGATAGAGAAATTGCTAAAATAATTGATGAAAAAGAATGAAAATTGTAGAGCCTAGCCTACCGAATGAGTCCGACACCTTTGTACCGCCATTACAGCCTGCACAGTGCCCACTTTAAATGTGGGAGATCGTTATGTTCCATCTTGTATGTAGGAGGTAGTGCATCTCAGAATCAGTCGGAACATTGAACTAAGTTCTCTCGATTCTTTTTTTTTTTTTTGTAAACTGCATGTAGTGTTATGAACATTTTCTTGAGTTAACTAGAAATTGGTCTATACAATTTATAGTAGGCTAAGATTTAATGATAAAATTAAATATCACATTTTTTCAAATGATTTTTCCTTCGTTTTTACACATTGCAGCAGTGGATGGTTTTGGTTTTCAGTCTCAACATTTCTATATGTACGTATATGAAACTGTATGTATATATATATATATATATATATATATATATATATATATATATATATATATATATATATATATATTGTGTATGGAGTTTTGTGCACATGTGATGAGTGCGACCTACACGCTGCCTAATGGATGCGAATTTCAATCTCCCTTTGATTTATTTTAAGGCGTTGGTGTGGTTATGCTGGGTCATTGTCATTAAAACAAGACAAGTATTTCTATCTTAATTAGATGTAAATGAAATTGCATGAATTGCATATGGGCTATTTTCGAAAAGAATTCTATTCTTCCTGACCTATAGTTTTGAAAATAACAAATTGTGTATATTCGCAACTTCTAGGATGTTACCGGGATGGTGTTTGTTATAAAGAAGGACAGAGAATTACAGAAAGAGGCAGATGTATGTACCATACCTGCATGCGTACCCCATACGGAAGATATGTGTGGAGAGCGACATATACTGGTAGGTTAAAATATTCTTTTACTCTATTGAAAATTTAATAATTGAATAATTAAATATGAGTAAAATCTATTATTCAGTACCGTCGTAGCAATAAAATACGTAGCTAATTAGGGACAAAAATACGTAGTGCGTTCGCTCAACCAGCTAGAAATGGCAGATATACCTCAATAAAACTACACTACAATTTTATAAAAAATGAAGGACTGCAATATCGTTAATCATAATTATGTTCGATTAGTGTTTGTCAGTAGTTAAACAACAATACCAATATGCAGTAAGTGAAATGTATACATTTATAGTGATACTTCTCTAAAATAAAACTTTATTTTCTATTTTATTAACGTAACGTATGGGATTCAATATTTTCTTTTGACATTCACAACATTTATCAGAAATGTAATACATATGAATTTTCTTACGTTGCAAGTTTCTTGTATTTAGATTAAATGTGTTTTAAGTACTACTCTTCCTGTTGTGATTTATTCCGACAAATGAAAGATGATGCAATAAGCTAGATAAAGACGTGCAGAGTTGATTAAAACGAACTCAGTGCTTGACTATAATGTATTTTATCGATTCCGACGAAACGAAATGTTAAATTGGCTTCGATATTTTTTTAAAATAAGAAAGTAATATCCGTAACTAATAATTGATTACCATGAAGAATTTTTCCAATACTCTTACTTAAATAGTAATAAAAAATCCTTTTATTTTAGGTGAATTTAATCAGATGTTATTAGATTCCTAACAGAATTTTCTGATTTAAACGTATGATTAAATTCAACAATTATTTATTTAGAAATAAATTCTGATGAAGAATGATAAAGCGTTTTCATTATAAAAAAATGTGTAGATACATAAATAAGAACATACTGATACAATATACCCAAGCTTGCATGGGCGATAATAACTCAATGCTATTATGAGCCAGGTGATTTCCGCCATAATTTAATTGTAACTCACTGATAATACATAGGATATTTTATGTACAATATTGTTTAATGCTGAAATACTTTGCTACAGATGTCTATACTATTCTTTCATTGTGGAACATTGATGAAGAACTTCGATGCAAATAATTAGTCACCAGTCTTCTGTTAAAATATCATAAGCTAACATAACGTAAGTTTAAGAGGTACCAATAAGGTAGCAAACTTTTTGAAAAAGTCACTCGAATATTGGGCAAATATAATAGAAATAAGTATAATGTAGTTTAATTGCTTTATTTGTACACAGATTTGATGTGCTTTGCAAATATCGCAAAACTTCTCTATATCTTGAAATAGGAATATTTTGACAATTATCAAGGATTTTCGTTTTCTTAGAGATTTGATGGCGTAAAAGACGCTCAGGAATATTAGTCGCACCTCAATTTCAGCAGTGCATATTCAGGAAAAATGCTTTTAGTTAATTAAATCATGTAATATGGGCACAAATTCGCACGCAGGACACAGATTGATTTTTTAAAGACATTTTCTTGGAGAAACGTCTGCAATTAAATACTGTAAATTGCATTACATTATGATTAGATGTATAACCATTAGGGTGGTTTATATCAAATTTTCACGTTTTTTTCAATGAATTTGACCATATAATGAAACAACATTTATTTCAAATGATTAAATTGTACTGGAATTATCAAACTGATTGTATTTTTCTATATAGTTTGACATGAAATAAGATTATAATTGCTGTAATATATGTAATAAGCCAGAAAACTAGACTCGGGATATATTTATTCCTATACTTTATTTAACATCATTATAGTTTCGATACCTGGGATAATTTATGAGAAGCCATCCAGTTAGCAATGTCATAGGTCATTAATACACACTCATACACACATGTATGTATGTATGTATGTATGTATGTATGTATGAAGTAAACATCACTGAAATTTTGCTCTGTGCATACCTGAGTAAATATCTTAGTCTTCTTATGGAGACAATACCTTGACATAACTGAGAAGTTTCTCCTACATTTATCGTAATTATTTTCTTGTTTGTAGGTTGTTTACTAAATCGTATATGTCACAGTGTTGGCACGAAAATACAAACAAGGGACCCTTGTTATTCTATACTTTGCACACATATGTATCCATCGTATATTGGATGGCGAGGAAAACTTGACGGTAAGTTTCAGATATTGATACTTGTTGTTGAAAATGTTCAACTGCATTCAATATTTAAATTAAAATAACAAGTATAAATGTCTTAACAATATCTATTAATTTCAAAAACGCTTTCCTTGAATAATTTTGTTATAATAACAATACGCATGTATTGAGGTTGAAATGCACAAATTGAATGTTGTAATATTGTATGTATTGTCTTCTCTATTAATAAATCGGTGAAGGGGATCGTTGAATGGATGAAAATAAAAAGCGCGTGTCATGATCACTACTAATCATTCTTTAAACCTCAGTGTATCTTTAGTTTTAATTAACAACAACACTATTATATTATTTTTGTCAGAAGTTTGGAAAAACACTATTTCAGAAGAATATATTTTGGCAAATGGAAATGTGAAAGACATCAAATATTTTAGACAATAGAAATGTGATAATCATCGAATTTATTTTTTTCAAGAGACAATTTATAAACGACGGAATCAAAACTTGGATCATTGATAAATATATTGTAGACTTGTTTGTCAGGGTAATCACAATAGTTCCAGCTCGATTTGAAGTTTAAGCGCAAAGTGACGATAGTAATTACTATAAGATGCTTAATCTGAATCTTCTATCTAAATCATTTCTTTGAATTAATTTCGAGTGTAATATTGTAATTAATTTTATGATAATCTGCATTGTTCAAGATCGAGATTCACATAGAATTGTTCTTACATCTTGAGTTTCGATTAGAGAGTAGGGGGTTTCGATCTAAGAGACTGTAGTAGAAATTAATCTGATCGATCAGATTTGTTTGATTGCCTGAACGGGTATATCATTGTATATTTAACAAAAAAAGTGTATCACACATTATAATTCAATCTACCCGCCAACACTGTGTACTGTCTTAGGAATAAACGAATCATTACACGTTGCCAGCGTTTGAAATTTGACTCAGCAGCTAGGTTTAAGACTTGTTTCTGCACATTTTATAAATATTCCTATGAACTCATTATGTGTTTTCATTTTTAGGTAAGTTTTAAGCAATTATAAAGTACTCATTAAGTAACCACTGAGTAATCATTAAAATTAGTCATATTGATACCATATCTTCTGACTAGGGAGAGATAAAATGTGAAACAAAATTGTATACTGCAATTTCTTGATTTTCTTTTCACTTGGAAACTAAAATAGGTATCTGAAAATGTATATCATATAATATATTCCAAATTATATTACACTATGACGCATTGCAAACGCATAAAGAATTCTGATATGACGTTTTCAGCAAAGATGTATATTAGAAAATTGATTTTGAATACCATAGTTTATTTAATTAATCATGTAACAATCTCTAATTATCTATAAATAAATCCTTTTGCCTCTGCCTTCATTAAACATTAGCAAAATGCCTTGCATATTTAGTATCACAATTAGTAGAATGACTTTATTGACTAACGCATTATATTTGAAATGTGACAAAATCTTTAAGGAATACTCGTTTTTGGAAGAGTTGTTAATATTGCTTAGGTATAAATATATTGACAAGAGGCAATCCACATTTCTTGAAATAAAAGAAAACTATTTGTTTTTTTACATCAAGGTTGTTTAATAGACGGTGCTTGTCGGAAGGTTGGAGAGAAAGTATATTCAGAAAATCTTTGTGCTGTAAGAATTTGTAAAATGGACCACAATGGATATCAAGTTTACACTAACCGCACTGGTAAGTTTGTAAATCTTTTTATAAAATGTCCCTTATATAAGATACTCAGGTATGTATTTTATGAACTACAAAATATTACAGGTTATACACCAACAAAAATCAATTTCATATTGAAAACGGAATGTTATTTCGTGATTTATATTTCACTCAATAATTATAAAACGTTTAGAATTTAATTTGGCATAACTATCGTACTTTGCCTTAACCATTCAAAATACATAATACGTAAAAACTTTCTCGGGGTAACAAATACGTCTCCGCTAAAATAGAAATAGCCAGATTCATATACTAAAATCTCCTACAATAATCTGATTTATTTTGAGGATATCTGATTTTGATCAGTTAGAAATTATGAACACAATTTATAATGGTCATTCTTAAATGCTAATTCTGCTAAATAACGATACAACAAAGAAAGGGCAGTGACTAGTAACAATTCGGCTCTATGGCTCAGTTTGAATTCTTTTCACAACAAGATTAAAATATGTTTTTAAAAATACATATCCTACATTATATTTCAAGTGATAGTGCACATTGTCAAATAGAGTACTGCTATGACATGGTACTAACATATAAAGCGCCCTGATGAGATACTTCCATTTAAAATATATAAGAAAATCTAACTTTTGAATAAAATGCTCAATCAAATTATTCATGCAATATTATAAACAGTTGTAAGTCAATGTATTACTTTTACTTTCATTATGTGTAAGGAAACGATATATTAAAACAAACTTACTTTCGATACGACATGTAAGTTTTATGCTACGATTGATATTTGAAGGTTTAGTTAATATTTTATAGTTTTAATACACTGACAATACACAATGTGATTTAGTCGAAATAATTGAATATACATTTCATAGATACAGGTACTGATGCAACGAAACAAATTTGTTTTTTCACTTCAAGGTTGCAGAATAAACGGTAGTTGTCAGGAAGCTGGAACGAGAATAAAGTCTGAAGATGGATGTATTGTGAGTGTTTGTGACAGAATGGGGAAAGGATTTGGACATTACACTGAAGCAGCCGGTAAGCTTAAATTCATATGCTCAGTCGATATGCCAATAGAAAATTAAGCAATATTCATTAAACTTGTTATATATATATAAATGTGTTTATTATAGTATTTTGACCCTAGAGTCCCTCTTAGCGTGGGGCATTCATGTAATGCCCTTATATAAATAAATTTATTTTAGGGAATAAATTATGGATTTTTCCCTTATGAGGTTTTTTCACGCTAGCTACTTGATAAATTCTTATAAAGACTTTATTCTATTATTGAATTATATATATATATATATATATATATATATATATATATATATATATATATATATATATATATATATATATACATTAGATGCATGAAATCATTTGCATTCTCGTATAAGTTAATGTGGTCAATGTAATCTTATTCGAATGCATAATGAAAACATAATCATATCTTTCACTTTTGTGGAAAATTCATTTTGATTTTACAGATTTTAAAAATCTAATGTAGAATCATCCATACGTATGTTTCGAATAATTAACACCTATTTATGAATATCTAATATTCATAAACACATTAATTAGCAATGCATTGTTTACATATACGAGGTATGTAAAATTAATCATATAATATTGCGAAGCACTTTTTTAATGTAACAAATTTATTTTTCCTAGGTTGTATTTTGAACAACAACTGTTATCCTCCAGGATGGCAACATCAAGAAAGCTCTTGCGTCTCTTTTAAATGCCAAAGTAACAATAAAGTATATTACTGGGAGAAAATAATACGTACGTCAAAATCTTTATTTCTTTCTAATTTAATTATACAAGCGAAATATATTTAAATAAAATCAATGAATCCTTTATAGCTCAATAGAAATTGTGCTATCATAGATATATTGTTGGCACTCCGTCACTTTCGACGTCGAGGGTTCCAATTGATCCAATCAACAGAACAGCCTGCTCGTGAAATTAACGTGAAAGTGGCTGAGCACTCCACAGACACGTGTACACTTAACGTACTTCTCGGGGATATTCAACGTGACACAGTGTGATAAGGCTGGCCCTTTGAAATACAGGTACAACAGAAACAAGAAGAAAGTGTGAGAGAAAGTTGTGGTGGAAGAGTACAGCAGGGTTCGCCACCATCCCCTGCCAGAACCTCGTGGAGCGTTAAGTGTTTTCGCTCAATAAACACTCACAACGCCCGGTCTGAGAATCGAAACCGCGATCCTATGACCGCGAGTCCGCTGCCCTAACCACTGGGCCATTGCGCCTCCACCATAGATATATAGACAAGAAATAATAAAGAAAATATAATCATTATAACGTCATTATTTGTAAAATGCAAGCAACTGAATGTCTCTTACGTTAAGGTTGAGCAAACTGTTTAACGGTTTCTTAAAGTATTCCCGGCACACGCTGAAAAATAAATTATATTGTTTATTTATTTATATCTTTAATTCGTATAAACAAATTGACCGTTTAATTTATCTGAGAATTTATCAGTGCATCAAAAATTTTATGTTTTACACATACAAGGTCTGATCAATAAGTATCTGGACTGTTGACATAGTAACAAAGCTAAAGTACGCAGAGTAAACCCACTTGGCACAGATTGAACTTGAACTCTGCTGTGCACGCACACTAAGTCTTAACGTTCTAGCTCACTTCCACTGTTTGAAGCAGTGCTTGGAAGGAAGGTGTGTAGCATTTGATCGTCACATTGACCATGACAGGGAAAGTTGTCATGCCGATACATGCTCAGAGGCTTACGCAAGGTTGCAGAAAGTGTATGAAGGGGAGTGAATAAGTAGCACACAAGTGTACGAGTGGTTCAGACATTTCCAAGATGGCCGAAAAAATATCGTTATTAACGAACGTCCTGGGAGACCAGCAACCAGCACAACTGAGAAAAACATCGCAGAACTGTGTGTAGCTGTGAGGGAAAATCGTCGAATCACCATCCGTGAGTTATCAGAGGATGTGCAGATTAGTTATGGTTCAGTCCAGTCCATTATCCCTGAAGATTTGGGTATGAGATGCGTGTCTGCCAAGTTTGTGCCAAAACTGCTCTCAGTTGACCAAAAGCACATTCGGGTTTCAGTTGCGCAATATCTTCTTGATTGTGTGTAGAACGATGAGAACGTTTTGAAAACTTTGTGTAGGCCTCTGAACAGGTATCGCCAAGATTTTGACAAAATTTGATGTAAATTCTTTGCTCAACTTTCTCTGTCATGCTCAATGCGACGATCACATGGTACACACTTTGTTTCCAAGCACTTCTGTAAACAGCAGAAGTGAACTAAAACGTTAAAACTTAGTGCGCATGTACAGCAGAGTTCACGGTCAATTTTTGCTAAGCAGCTTTACTCTCTGCGCTTTAGCCTTGTTACTATAGCAACAGTCCGGATACTTATTGATCAAAATACATATATGACGAAATGGATTACTTTAGCGCATTATGTTTGTAATTTGTTTCTAACAGCAAGGATGTTAGATGAGCCTTTCTTCGATTTAAAGTGCTCTGATTTTGGATAGGATATTAAAGACTGGAAATCACTTACATTAACCTCGTTCCCTTATTAATTTCATTTTGCAAGTACCTATATGCCTGTCATTCAATATTCAATGAAAATGCATTAAGATAATGCTCTTCACCACTAAAATATTTTATGGTCATAAGGCATTAAAAAAAAAGACGTCTTTGTGATAATTGCAAACATGGTAACTTTATATACTGTTGTCTGTTTAATCTGAAGCATACTGACGAAGGAAAAGCAAATCCATTTTTTTTTTAAACCAACAAATCTTTTTAAATATAATGTAGAATCATCCATACCTATATTTTGAATAATTAACAACTGCTTATCAATTTCTGTCCCTTATCAATATTCAGTATTATGAAGGTAGTGAGTTGGTAGAAACGTTGGTACGACTGTCTTTACGTTGCACGGCTGTCTTAACGTTGTGAGTTAAAATTGCTCTGAGGTCGACTTTGCCGTTAAATCTTTCGTGGTCGATAAATTAAGTACCAGTTGCGTACTGGAGTCGTACTAATCGACTGGCCCCCTCCCCCAAAATTTCGAGCCTTGTGCCTAGACTAGAAAAAAATATTCAGTATTATGATGAATGAAGTACTTCACTAATACTTACATTTTCAATAATTCGAGTATTTGGATTTGTTTGCATGATGATCCCAAATCTAGAGGAAATGTTGGTTTCGAATTTTGGTTCAAAGCCAGAAATTTTCGGGGACGCGAGTGAGTCGCTTACATCAACTCCAATACTCAAATCATACTTGTTTTACTGAGCTGGAAAAAAAAGGAGGCAAAGTTGACTCTGGCAGAATTTGAACTCAGATCTTTAAAATGGACAAAACACCGCTAAGCATTTTACTCGGCGTACTAACGATTCTTGTCTCTTTATTACCCACAAGGGGCTAAACATAGAGGGGACAAACAAGGGCAGACAACGGAATTAAGTCGATTACATCGACCTCAGTGCGTAACTGGTACTTAATTTATCGACCCCGAAAGGATGAAAGGCAAAGTCGACCTCGGCGGAATTTGAACTCAGAACGAAATACCGCTAAGCATTTCGCCCGACGTGCTAACGATTCTGCCAAGGCGACGCCTTGCGAAGATGAAATATTAACATAATGATGATACATAGTTAGTGAGAAGTTTTCATTGCTATCTTATCCGAGCATAACTCACAAATTACTAATGACGTGTTAATGTTATGCTTGACTTTGTTAAGATTCTTACTCACGCATTTCTGTTCTTGATAGAACTATAGATAAGTTTTTGTTTTATTTTCATTTTACAAAAATAAAAAAAAGAATATTTTACATTAATATGTGATTTAATTCATTTCATGCCTTACATTTGATTGTTTGAACCGAAGTCTCTATTTCACTGTCAATTATTAATAGTATGTTTTATTTCTTTTCTTTTATCTCTCTAGGTTGCTAATATGAAAACGTTGATGCACCATATTTGAACCTAGAGATAGGTACGAGTCCAAATAATCAAGTTAACACCAGTTTTAAAATATACACGGAGCGCGTGAACGTAAATTAAAACGAGGATTGAAGATATGTATGAGTATTCAGGACATAGACAAAATCGAACGCATATACACAGGGTGTGTCGTTAGTTCGTAGTTCGGCTGCTAGGGAATACATTCTCAATGCGCCAGGTGTTCAAAACACCTGAAAGTAAAAACACCTAGCGCATTGAGAATATTTTCCCTTAAGCCTTAAATGCAGCCAACGCACGAACTAAAAGCACACACACCTTGTGCATGTGTGTTCGATTTTGTTTACATACTTCGAGATGCTTCTAATTCATATCAGTACATAGAGTTATTGTGAATTTAGTTGTTTCATTAAATGTTATTTAAAATAAAATGACAACTGCAATAATCTTCGTAGCATGATAATAACTTCTTAAAGAACTGTGCATGAAACAATTGGGTCCGCTTTACGTAGTTTCAAATGACCAAAATGTTAGTGTGCAATGTTCAGTCAATAAGTGTATAAGCGAAAGATAACAACACACCTAACCAATTTATTTCTGTAGGAAACAACACACTTAACTTGTTATTTTTATATTTTTATAGTTGTGAAAATATCATCAATGCTTAATAAATTATATTGAAAATAAACTTGAGTATTTCAATCATTACGATAGTTGAATTTTATTCAGGAAATTTGATTTTATCGTTAATTAAACAAATAAAATGTATGCTGTTTATTTTGTATTAGTTAATGAGACAAATGACTGTAGCTAGGCACTTTGGACGTTAAATGGAATACGGCAGAATACAGAACTACAATAATAATAACAACAACCTCGATGTAGTCTGCGATCTCAGGCAATGTCAATTTGAAGGAGAAAGTGAGCCAATGTGCATTACAATCATTTGATCACAAAAACAAATGACCAGTGCAAGTTTTGAGGCTAAAACGTTGCTGAAGATGCATTTGTCGTCTACAGCAGGAAACTCCATCCTATAATAGCTGCTAATTGGGGAGAAGATATTTCCCCGAGCGAAACATTCAAAGATATATATATATCATATACTGAGTTTAAGAAAAATATAAAGGTTTTCATATATATTTAAGATAAAATTTAATATTGTAGATTAAAACATGAACATATTTAATAAATGTTAATGTTTTAACCTACAATGTTCAAGAGCCATCGGGTCTTAAAGCCGGTTTCTTGGAATCTGAGGCGTATACATTCCCCTCCTGGTAGGTCGCTGGTCCATCGTAGGGTAACTCATATTTGCCTGTTGAATGGGCTGGAGCAACGTGAAACGAAGTATTTTGCTTAAGAACGCAACGCATTGCCCGGTCGAGGTTTCGAAACCTCAAACTTACAATCATGAATGCAAAACTCTGACCACTAAGCCACTTGCCACCACATAATACACGCGCGCACACACGCACACATACACTTGCACACACACGCACGCACACACACGCACGCACACACACAGCGTAAAGGCATAAGTGGGTGTCAATTTAAATAATATAAATCGTTTCCAGTACGTGAAGGAGAGTAAGTATGCATTTAAATATATGCGGAAGTTCCAAAGAGTTCCCGGACTAGTTATGCTTAATAAAAAAATTATTTATTTACCTAAGTTTTAATATTATCTCCTTCGAAATTGCTCAGCAATACACCAGTCCCCGCGCTCCTGTTACTTTTGAAATCCGACCAGGAAGTCGTTTTCTGTAAGCGAGTCGTGACCTTCTGCGATTCGCTCTTGATCTTCAGAACGGTATCAACACCTTTGAGCTGCCTTTTCATCTTGAGGAAGAGATAGAAGTCCGCAGGCGTTAAATCCGGCGGATAGAGCGGATGCGGAAGCGATACCACGTTTTTAGCGAGAACGTCACCGTGACCCAACTTTTCGTCCGATGTCACTTTGTTCAATGTCACTTCGTCTACGTCTTTTGGTCCGAAGTCATTTTGTCCGATGATTTTTTGTCCAAAGAATTCTTGTCCAATTTTAAATAAACCCTTTAGAAAACAAGGTGAACATCAAAATCAAATAATCATTGACAATTTTATTGATAGGATTTGTCGTTGAACAAAAAAAATCATCGGAAAAACAGACGTCGGACGAAAAGACGTTTGACAAAAAGACATGGCACCGAAACTCACGAATGAGGAAAGTTCCGTGACAGGAAAACTCGGTGACGGGGTGAAGAATCCAGACGTTAATATTGCCTGCATGGACCTATACGATATGCCAACATCATTAGCAATGTCTTTGATTGTCCTCCGACGGTCCTCATGCACAAGCTGGTGAATTTTCTCCACATTTCTGGGGGTGAAGCTCGTGACAGGTTTTCCAGATCGCTCATCGCTTTCCAAGGATCTTCTGTTTTTGAAGCGCCCGTACCACTCGAAACATTGCGTACAACCAATTGCCTCGTCGCTGTAAGCTTGCCGAAGCATGCTCAATGTCTAAGCTTAATGTAAACTTTCACGTTGACTCTTTGCTCCAACTTATTGTCCATGACAAAAGTTGCAGACTACAGCATACACGTGGTTAGAAAAGCACAACTTTCACAAGTTAGGAAGTAAACACAGCGATGTCACTTGACACAATGCCCCATCAAGGTTCCCGCTAGGTCTTATTGCGCACACAGCCGTCTACTGCCATCTGTTGGTGCGCAGCAGAATTAGTCCGGGAACTTTTTAATACTACTTCGTATAGTACTGCTACATTATGGAAGTGCAAAAATAGAAAGGCATCGTCGAAGAAGAATTTTACAATTTCTTGAGCGTTCATTACAGAAGACTTCCTGATCTTCTTTTCTCGATCAATGTCACTGATAAGTCGTGAGACTCCCACTCTTTGACAAAATTCAATAGTATAGAAGAAATGAGTTCGCATTCTTATTCCACAGTGAACATTCATAATATTTAAATTTACTTCGGATTTTATTTACGTTGTGTTCTGCTCGAATATACAAATTAAGTTACCCACTTATCTATAACCTAATTAATGACTTCAGCTTGGATCATTGTGTGTATGTATGTATTTGTTTAAGCTTACATATTTCTAAAGAAAATAACTATTTAGCAGATAACGTCGTCAGAGCCTTATCAGATGTTATTCCACTGAACGGAGAACCTTACCTCTCACAATATGAAAATATTTCTCATGGCACCAGGAGACAAAATGAACAAGGCGTTGCCCCGGAGGATGGCGAAGATGTGCTGAAACAGCCACTCTGACTCACAAGGCTCACTCTTACGGTCAGCAATCTCTGCCCCAATAGCTGCGAGTAGAGATATGGTCCAGGGACAAGAACGCCGGAGGTCTCTTCCATGGGATTGACAATAAACCTGTCGGAGAGTAGCCGATGCCTGGACAGTCTTTTTTTTTATTATCTCAGCCTGACAAGCAGTAGAGCCTGGGCTGGTAGCTGACAACACCAAGTTGCCGCTATAGAAGTTGTTACAACATGTGACCTCCCAGATGAGGGCAGTACCACCACGGAACTGGAAAATTGTCATATCGTCCGGCCTTCTACCGTGCCCTCGGTCTAGTCCCACTGGTTCGAGCTGGGAAGGGAAGTCTGCGGCGTATAGGCAATGCTTAATCATCTTGTTAAGGGTAGCATGATGTGGAAGGCGGCCAGAATCGTTAGTCAGATTGAACAAAAATTAGTAGAAAAACAGTTATGAGGTAAAATGCGACGACATTTAATGTCAGTAAGGGAGTAACGCTTAAGCAATAAGAATAAAGAATATATTTCTAAAATGAATGCTTTCCCTTCTAAGGCGGCGAGCTGGCAGAAACGTTAGTGCACCAGTTGAAATGCCTAGTAGTGTTTCGTTTATCTCTTAAGTTCAAATGTCGCCGAGGTCGGCTTTAACGTACAGATTATTTAATTATTTTTTTTTTTTAACTAAACACTTTCAAACTTCCGATACTGGTAGAATGTGTCACATAGAAGTGGGTTTACTCTTAACGTTTTTGACAAAATTTTGTATTTTAGACGTTATTTCGTCAGAAGTTACTGAGTGACAATGGACAAATTCGTGTTTGATAACTGCCAATACACGAAACTCTCTAACTTCTGCCGATGATATTTATGCATATTACAATCCCGGAATCAATGGAAGTTTATTTTGTTGGATGAATTCCTGTGACCTCCTAATATTGCAAAATTAGGTTACTTAAGGTGAGCCTGGTAACTGATGGTCTTGGGGTCTTGTTGTTTGTAACTTTTGGTGAGCCATGGCGCAACCAACAACATGGTAAAAATCCCTGCCATTAGTTTGGTGTGGATGGGTAACATCAAATAATTCAATAACAACATATATTTAAATTAAACACGAAAAAAATTAAAATATTATCATCACTTACATGGAAAAATTGAAATATCCTTCAGTATTTTATAAGGTAAAATCTTAAATTATTAATTGACACATTATTAATTATCTTATAACAGAAATGCCTGGAAAAATCATGGATTACATGGAAAAATGCGAGCATGGAAAGTAATATTCATAAGATTATAAACCTGGAAAAGTACAGGACAAGTTATTACGCCTGGAAAAGTATGGGAGGAGCTGTTACTTCTAGTAAAGTAAAGAATAAGAAACTTTTTAATTAAAATATTGCAGCTAAAATTAAAATTTGAATATTAAAACTCATTTATTATAGTTTACAAATAATGCTATACTTAATTAAGTAGAATTTTGCTAATTTACTACCTTAAATAGAGAAAAAGTGACTAATTACGCAAACTTACAAATTAGATGAACAGTTTTGAACAATAAATTTAAAAAATGAGAACAGTAAAGAATGATAAATTAGAAGAACTGGCATTCTTTGCTGCAATATTTTACGTAAAAAGTTTCTTATTCTTTACTTTACTAGAAGTAACAGCTTCTCCGATACTTTTCCAGGTGTAATAACTTGTCCTGTACGTTTCCAGGTTAATAATCTTAAGAATATTACTTTTCATGCTCGCATTTTTTCATGTAATAAATGGATAGATACATAAATACTCTTTATAAGATGCAGAGCGACACCTGTAATATTGGCCACCACCAGTGGGCTCTCGTGTAAATGGATGTTTTGAATGCACTGAGGAAATACGCATACGAATGCGTCAACGTGCAAATGCAAACAACTATTTTACAGTGCCCTACATTAGAACGCCAGCATGCCACTAAGATTAAACAGATACAAAAATAGATAAACAAATGAATGCTTAAATGTACATATGCATATATATGCGGCTTTGTGTATACATAAAAATTCCAGTGTACATGTGTGTATGTCTGCTAACACCCGCCACCAGAGAGTGGTTATCTGCAACTGATCCTACTTTGCAGTGGGATGTGAGATAAAAGATAGGGGTGATACACACACACGTGTGTGTGTGTGTGTGTGTGTGTGTGTGTGTGTGTGTGTGTGTGTGTGTGTGTGTGACACTACATCTCTCTTTATTTTTTCTCCTTGTTTCTTCCTGTGTTCCTTTCTGCAGAAGAGCGTAGGCTCGAAATGTCAAAGACTTTTCACACCCCGAGCGTTATACTAATACATCTGTTTGTTGTCTACACCACCTGTCTTCGTCTTTTGTTTTTCTTTTGTGAATTCTCCCTATATATGTGTATATGCCCAATGAACGTAGAATTCTGCCCCTTAATCTTAATGTAATCTTGTTTGACAATTTTACTCTCTTTCTTCTACAATTATGTGTCTGTAATTTACGATGTGCGTGCGTGGTGTGTAGGTGAATGTGTGTGTATCTGTACGCTTGTGTGAGTGTGTGTTCATAATCGGGAATGCACACCTTCCCCGTTAACCAAAATCTAATCTTTCTTTATTAAATTGTATTCTCTATATTTTATCACTTTGCTTCATACTTTATAAACCCACGGAAAGCCGTTAGCCAGTCATAACCAAGATTCAGCAAGCAGGAACAACATACCTAGGACATCTCAGTTTCTTTACTGGAACATCCCCTTCTTTATGCACGTACCTGATGTAACACAAATTGCACAGACTGGTGCACCATATTTAGATGCACAAAATCCTACCCATACAGGACATTTGCAGGATGATTCGAAACAATCGTCGTACTGAATAAAGACTAGTACCAAATCTATTTTCCAACCTTCATCAAATATTACTATCTCAACTAAT
>NC_142929.1:149851688-149939188 GCF_046866305.1 Octopus bimaculoides | reverse complement strand
TCTGGGGAGGGGGCCAGTTGATAAGATTGATCCAGTACGCAACTGGTACTTAATTTATCAACCCCGAAAAGATGAAAAGCAAAGTCGACCTCGGTGGAATTTGAACTCAGAACATAAAAAACAGGCGAAATACCGCTAAGCGTTTCGCGCATTTAAGCATTTATTGTATCTATTTATTGTATGTATTTAAATTTTATTAATAATGTCATATGGATTATCGGTGTATTTATTCTTTTATTCTTTCACTTGTTTCAACCATTTGACAGCAGCAATGCTGGGGCACCTCCTTAAAGAGTTTTAGTCGAAGAAATCGAACCTATGACTTTTTTAAAGCCTAGTACTTACTCTTACCATTCTCTTTGGCTGAAACGCTATGTTACGGGAACGTAAACACATCAACATTGGTTGTCAAGCGATGGTGAGGTGACAAACACAAACACAAAGATATGCTCACATAGATATATGCATAATATATATATATAAGGCGGGCTTCCTTCAGTTTCCGTCTACCAATTCCATTCACAAGGCTTTTATCTGCCTGAGGTTATAGTAGAAGACACTCGCACAAGGTGTCACGCAGTAAGACTGAACCTGGATCTATGTTTTTAGGCAGTAAGCTTCTTACGACACAGCTACGCCTGCGCCTGTATGCCAATGTTTTAAACACATGTACTTTTGCGAATCTTATTCTCTGAATTACATTATGTCCTGTTATTTCACTGTAGTATCACTTTCTTCTAATAATTATATACTTAGCTTAAACATGGCCCCGTTCTTAAGAAATTAAAAGTAATGTGTTGACTCCGCAATGAAGAAGACTGAGAGTGCATGTTCTACAATAGTTATGGTTAGGAGCAAGTCATATTTGTGTAATTATGCACAAGGATTTTGTGTAGATTTTCGGTGATGAATGGGTAATTATAATGCATTCGCCAAATGCAACACCATTATTTGGGCCTTTATTTACTGACCAGGTCTATAGTGTTATGTATCACTTCATTTCCCATAGCAGGTTCAGGTAACTCAGAAAGGAACACCGAATTTCGTTACTCTTCTTTTGATTGTGGTATTGATATACATATATTTTTCTCGTTCAAACTCTAATCATAATTATTTCAGGAAAAACATGAGGTATTTTCTGCTTTTAAGCAGTTTTTGTATAGTGTACATACAAGCATTTTCGCAAGGTAAGTAAATTTTATCCTCCTATGTATTCCTCCATACAAGCATTAATCTGTGTACAGTGTATAAACTCAAGTTCCTATTTAGTGTAGCAACTTCATACATATATGTCGTCATACTTATATATCCTCAATGTCCAATTGTATATCTTTCATTCGTTTATAAACAGGTATCAGCGTGTTATATGCTGTCTTGTTACTCTTTTGTTTACATTGCGCCCATAAATATTTCACATGTTTCATTTGTTTACTTATTTCTGCACTAGAAAAAATAAAAGCAAATGAAAAAACATATGTATACAAACATAGAAAATTAAAAACACATAAGAGGAACGCGATATTACACCAAGAAACACAAGCACAAGCTACATAACATAAAAAAAAAACAAAATAAAAGTAAAATATTGGTGGGTTTATATGTTATTACTAAGACCACAGTCTTATAACGAAAATTTTCTAACAAATTTGTAAAAAGCTGTAAAAAGTGAATTACATCCAGTGCGTGTATTTTAATTTATTTCACAAACTGATCCCAACAAAATACAAAAGTGGCACTCACAATACACAGTCTCCCATAAAACACATTACAAATCAAATGCAATCACGAAATACACCATAAGAATGCAATATCCGTATTTAACGACTTCTGTTAAAATGGGCAGAAAAGTTACATATAACGATTTACTGAAATATTACTAAATGTTGTGATGTTTTGGTACTTTTATTAACTTGTTGCCTTGTTCAATACTTGGTATTTAGATTTACTTAAATCATAGTATTAGAAATAAGGAATGCTAATTCCCATAAAATTATTCCTTTCACTTTAAAACATTGATTTCAAAAATTCGCCACAAGGGTAACAATTTCGGAGGAGGTTTAAGTTGATTACATCGATCCCAGGGCTCAACCGGTACTTATTTTATTGACCCCGAAAGAATGAAAGGCAAAGTGAATCTCAGCGGAATTTGAACTCAGAATGTAAACCCGGACGAAAATGCCACTAAGCATTTTGCCCGGGGTGAAAACCATTCCACCAGCTCACTGCCTTCCATTCACGTTAAATTAGGGAAAAATAAATATAGAAATTTGTTACTTGGTCAAAAAAAAAAAAAAAAAATTAAAAAAAAAAGATAACACACTTCTATTTTGTGAGTCAGTTTTTCAAATATGTAGATGTTTATTTTTGAAGTTTTAAGTTAACTCATTCCTATTTATCAATTACTAACCGAAATCTTTTCTAATATTTATCAATTTATCATATATTTAAATCATTGGCAATCATGACACTTTGTGTACTGAAAATATGAGGACATTAAAAATAACTAATGGTATTCAGTATATAAGTGCCCTAATAAAGAATAGCTTGATCAAAATTTATTTCTTTATTTTTCTGGGTGTATATTATCTGCTTCAGATGATAGTGCTGTTTGACTCTGTAATAACGCCAATATAATATATAATATATTATTTCTATTTTTGTTTGGGTCACTAGAAATTTTTTCAATTTTAAAAATCGATATTGGTAGTATTAGTGATAATATTTAACGAATGTTAAGTAACGATTGAAACAAACAATTTGATACCACACACGTAAATTTCAGCATGTCATAGCTTATGTGAAAGAAATAATCAACCTAAAATAGAATGCATGCCCTAAGTTGATGCAACCGTCCGGTTTACCCGATAATATTATGGGAAGTTTAAAGAGTTTATTACAAACAAAATGTAGGTAAATGTGCATGACAAAGCTTGTCTAAGTGTATGCGTGAGGGTGCTGAATGCTGCCTGCTGAATATATTCGTCCCAATGCATTAGATGTACAGACGAGGTATTTGTGTGATGTTTTATCTACAAACCGCTACAAAGTGATGAAAAATGCTCCGATGTAACGGGCTGTAAAGATTAGCAGGCATATATATGTATATATACCTATGTATGCATATTAAAAGTATAAATGTATGCATGTATGTATGTATATATACATATACTCTTTACTCTTTTACTGGTTTCAGCCATTTGACTGCGGCCATGCTGGACCTCCACCTTTAGTCGAGCAAATCAACCACAGGACTTATTCTCTGGAAGCCTAGTACTTATTCTATCGGTCTATTTTGCCAAACCGCTAAGTTACGGGGACATAAACACACCAGCATCGGTTGTCAAGCGATGTTGGGGGGAACAAACACAGACACACAAACACGCATACATATATATATATATATATATATATATATATATATATATATATATATACATATATACGACGGGCTTCTTTCAGTTTCCGTCTACCAAATCCACTCACAAGGCTTTGGTCGGCCCGAGGCTATAGTAGAAGACACTTGCCCAAGTTGCTACGCAGTGGGACTGAACCCGGGACCATGTGGCTGGTAAGCAAGCTACTTACCACACAGCCACTCCTACGCCTATATATATATATATACACACATATATACATATATATCACTGTGTTGTGTGTGTGTGTGTGTGTGTGTGTGTGTGTGTGTGTGTGTGTGTGTGTGTGTGTGTGTGTGTGTGTGTGTTCATCTGTTGCTATACATATATATGTATACATACATGTCCATATATGTACAGGGTGCAATGGGTCAATTGTCGCCATTTTATATTTTTAATTTCGTGCATGCGCATTGTTTGTTTTTGATTTTGTCGACTACATAGTATACTAGGGTCAGTTGGGCACCGTCTGTGAGAAAAACAGCACCATGACACTCTTCAGTCTAGCAGAAATTTGGAATCGTCAATACGAACAGATGGTGAACACGCAGAACAACCGTTGGATTGCCGTGTCCCAAAATATCATGTACTGAGAATGATAAAATCAAACATTCAGTCAACATCATAGTGTTTGGAGTAATCACTTGTGATGACGGCTTTATGCCTCCATTCATCTTCCTACACAGCTCCACACTCAATATGGTAGCCTACATCGAGTGCCTGGAGGAGGTAGCACTGCTCTGGATCAAGAGGGTGCCTGCTAGAAGACCCTATGTCTGACAAAAGGACTCTGCACCATGCCACACAAGCAGATGGTTGTCAGACAATTTCTGCGACAACATCACCCATAACATCTGGCCACCTAACTCCCCAGACTGCAAATATTTGATTATTATGTGTGGGGCGTAGTTGACCGAGAGACCAACAAAACTCTTTATAACACTAAAGACAAACTGAAGGCAAGGATTATGGCAGCATTCACCAGCTTAAACAAGGAAACCGTCCAGAATTTTAGGAGTGGCTGTGTGGTACGTAGCTTGCTTACCAACTACATGGTTCCGGGCTCAGTCCCACTGCGTGACACCTTGGGCAAGTGTCTTCTACTACAGCCTCGGGCCGACCAAAGCCTTCAGAGTGGATTTGGTAGACAGAAACTGAAAGAATCCTATCGTCTCTCTCTCTCTCTCTCTCTCTCTCTATATATATATATATATATATATATATACATATATGTGTGTGTGTGTGTGTGTGTGTGTGTGTGTGTGTGTGTGTGTGTGTGTATGTGTGCGTGTGTGTGTGCGCGTGCGTGTGCGTATTTGCCCCCCACCCCCACCATCGCTTGACAACCGATACTGGTGTGTTTACGTGGTCGATTTTCTCGACTAAAGGCGGTGCTCCAGCATGGGCTCAGTCAAATGACTGAAACAAGTAAAAGAGTAAAGAGTATATATATATATATATATATATATATATATATGTGCATATATGACTACAGGACGTCACCAACTAAACAACATGAAATACGAAAACAAATGAGTTCAATACGCAAACAACAGGAGAGACAAATGGAAAACAGGACAAGTAACATAGAAAATGGCTCTTCATCAGTTGTTGGCTTTAGAATATTATGAGATCTTTTTCTTGTTCCCTTATGTGTCTTGGTATGAGGTTTAAGAGAGCAGGGCTAGTTGAGGTGAAATAGTTGTGTTTCAGCGTTGTGGTGTAACGCGAGCATGATAATATAGTTGGAATAGGGTCCAAGCCTTGATTGTCTTTTTAAGCTGATGTCATTATCAATTGTGCAGTGCTGTTAGAGTATATTCCACATCATAGAAATGATATAGTCTTCACGGCAGTGCTAGAGGGAACAAAGTTTGTATTTCTCCAGGCGATCACAATAACCAAGACCTGCCATGTGTATTTTCCTTGCGATTAGTCTGCAGGCAGCAGTATTCAAGATAAGGGCGGGTAAAGATGGAGAAGGGAAGGATAATGTAGCAGAGTTTCTAGACTGAAAGGTCTTGCGGTTCCAGGAGCTCGCCCTGCGAGTAGTGTCGAATTTGCTGTTTATGTGGGTCCTCCAGCTTCAGTTGTTGTCGAGGATCCTAGAGGTGTTTGGTGTCACGAGGTTTTCCCTCGAGGGAAGAATATATAATAGCTTAAGCGCAGTCTCTTTAAGGGAGTGGGTTAATTAAAATTTATTTTTGTTTAACTGCACATTGTGTTTAACTGCCCGTCGGATAATTATCGAGGTGAACCGGTTGGAGATTTGTCCGATCTCCTGTTCGGTCGATGACCTTCACAATCTTAGTCATCCGCAAAAGTTCTAATATTGCAATTAATGAACTTCAATGATGCAATTGATATAAATAATGAAGAAAAGTGGGCCAAATACAGTACCTTGTGGGACTCCACTGATGACTCTTGCTGCGCTTGATCGAACACCATCTATCATTACACTCTTATATAGATAGATAGATAGATAGATAGATAGATAGATAGACAGATAGAGAGGGGATATAAGAGAATATTGGTGCTAACGTGTAAATTTTTCTCCCTAATTCTACCTTGAAAACTCGAGCTGATTTCACTAATAATTCTTATAATCGTGGGAGCAGTTAAATATCATAACTTTACATTTACACCTTTCCTATAAAATGGAAATTTTAAAGGAGGTCACTCGAAATTAATATTTCATATGGGAATGTTGTGACTGTTCTTTTACGATCTACGTAAACACCTCTACATTGTAAGAGTTATCGATATTGAAATTCTTCTTACAGCAATTTACATTCTGCGTTCAAATACAGCCGAAATAAATTTTGCCCATCTCCGTTTCGTTTCCGATAAAATCAGTATCGGTTCAGTACTAAGGCCATTTTAATCAACTTCCCCGCTCCCAGCCAATTTCTGGCCTTATGCTAAAATTAGAAAGAATATTGAAATGAAATAATGTTAAGTATAAATAAATGTGTTTAAGCATAAAAATGTTATTTAAATGATATAATGAGACCAGTGTTTCCCAACTCTTTATATTTTTGCAGTGACAAAACAGTGTACGGTTAATGTACCTTTTGGATCGAGCAATAATTTCAGGATGAAGGGTAAGTATTTTTACATAATTAATCTTCTTGAAGGCATATGACTCAGTGGTTAGAGCTTCGGCTCACAATCATGAGGTAATGAGTTCAATTCTCGGACCGGTCTGTGTGTTGTGTTCTTGAGAAAGACACTATACTGCACGTTGTTCCAGTTCCCTTTGCTGTTGAAATGAGATGCTACATCACTGGTTCTAAACTGTATCGGTCTTTGCCTCTCCCTTAGATAACATCAGTGGCGTGGAGAGGAGAGGCAATATGCAGGGGCTACTGCTGATCTTTCAGAAAAACAATCTTACCCGGACTTGTATTTCAGAGGATGACTATCTAGGTGCAATCCCACGGTTATTCATGACCGAAGGGAGTCTTTACCCTTTTAGTCTGCATCATATTTCTTATTATCGCTACATATTTAGCTCTCTTTTACTCTGGAAGAAATATCTGTAATTTATAATCTATAAACCATGAAAACATCAATTATTGTATAATTAAATGCAAATGACCAGTTAATGAGACCCAGCAAAATTAGAGATGAGAAATTTGTAATAGTACCTTAACGACGAATGATAGTATTCGAAATATTTCCTGTGCATAGTATACACATGAACATTACAATTTCAAAAATAATCACACAAATATTTGCAACATATGAATATTTGTGTAATTATTATCTTTGAATTTGTAATATTCATGTGTTTACTATACACAGATATAAATACACTGATTAATGTATACATAGAAGAGCGTAGGCTCGAAACGCCAAAGACTTTACCATTCTTCCCGAGCGTTAAACTAATACACTTGTTTGTTGTTCCTTCTTTTGTTTTCGTCCTTTGTTTTCTGTAAATTTGAAGTGTGTTAATATATATATATATATATATATATATATATATATATATATATATGCGAGTAAAAATAAATACAAAAAAGGGGGTTTTGTATGATTGTGTATAGAGGAATATATTATTTTGTTTAAAAGAGTTCCAACACTGTCTGTTTTTTATGTTTTATTTATATTCCTGCAAAACCAATGTGGGATATGGAATATACAATATATAATATAATATACAATATATAATATAAAATAAAAATGGATGGTACAATGAAATAAAGTATTGAATGTCTTATTGAATATATGGAATATGTCTTATTGAATAGATGAAATATTGAGTGTTCAATATAAATGATTAAATATATAAAGGCGAATACGTATTTTCTATACGTTGTGGTATTTCATCATGGCCGGAATTCTTATATTTATATATATCCAGCGGTTTCATGGATATAATTAGTTAAATGCTAGAACCTATCCTCTCTAAGAGAAAGAGCCACTCTTCTCTTTAAGTGTTAAAACCCAAGAAGATGAGATTTTCTTGCACTTCACAGATAAGCACTTTCCCTGTACAAATAGCTTCAGCAAAATATTTAATTGGCACACCCTGAGGATTTCATTTGGCTGTGCACCTAATGTAAAAAATATTTTAGTAAGTTGACCCATACTTGAGACAGAGGCCACTGTAACACAGAAACCGTCGTACAAGAGACATAAGTAACAGCAATTGGACCAAACTGGCAACCAAACGTGCGAAAGTACGTGGAAGCAACGGAAGGCTCCTTCAGAATCCACTATAATAACCTCCTGGGGAGATGTAACGCCACAACCCTGGTCAAACACGTATGGTCATTTTAAAAAAAGCGCCATCGAGTACAGCATACAGTGGAAAATTCCGGAAAAATGTAAAGCGCATTTCAATACCAGCAGCCAGTGCAGATTATGTATGAACGAGGAAAGAGCGAATTTAAAGAGCTCCCAGTTCCTAGGCAATTACCTGAATAGTACAAGTGAAATCTTAAATCCTTGCCCACATGGAAAGAGGTACATCCTATCATAACTGTGAGCCCCATTATTAATATAATTTCGCCCCTCCACCAATACCTAGGAGTCCCTCAAAGAGTTCGACCAGGACATAGACTAACTCACTCACAAACATACATAACCCAGCAAAGAGGTCAACTACTCAATAGTCTTTTTTCCAACATCCCCAATATAAACTCCCACACATATTATATCCCTATACACACCGCATGCATACATAAATTCCCCACGAATTTAACTAAAACATAAAAGAAAGGAAACACACAAATGAACACAGATGTATATGTCCCTCATTTCCATAAAGGCTATACATATAAGTCGTTCAAAATTAGTCGGACGACTAATTGTTGAAATTCCTGTTCATCCTGATGAGGGGGGGGGGGTCATTGTCGAGATGCACCTTAACTCATAATCGAACGGCAGCAGTGAACTTCCGAAATAGCCATAGGTGTGTTTGACTTGATTTTGTGGAACTTTTTACGCTCCTGAAGTCCAACCTTCCTTGATCTTTATGAAATAAACTGTTTTAATATATTTTTAATTGTAGTAAGAAATTTTTTAATCGATTGATATTTTATTTTATTTAAATTTTTAGTCGCATGATACCTTTTAGAATTTTTAGTCAATTGTATACACATTCTTGATAGGCCGTTCTATATATTTGTATTTTTAATTGCATATATATTTTTTTACCTTCAGTGTTTTGTATATGTTTTCTTTGTGTGTTAAAGGCTATGGTAATATTTATATACGATCAAATGTATGAAAGTGAGGTTTTATATAAAGTCGTTGACTCGACTTTGATGTTTGTTGTCCAATCAATGATTTTTTTTTATCTTTGTTTCGATTTCATTTGAGCACTCCTTTTTTGCAGTCTTATAAACCCTTTTGTCTCCATAAAAAGAGGCAAAAATTATATCTTGTAAATATATATATTTTTTTTTTAAGCAGTTAAAGAGGTGATTTTTAATTCTCAATCGCAGAATAATGCTAATAATATAGCCTGAACAGGATAAACTATCCCTATTTTGCAGAGAAAAGTGTAGGTGGCTAGCTGTGGACTCGAACTCACATCCCGTCATTACATGTGACGATGCTTTTGCCGATTAAACTAAACTACCCACTACAAATTTCTCTGCAAATTAAGATATATAAATCTCGCTTTATGAGACGCTCTCATATGTTAAATTCAAATTACGACAAACGTAAATAAACAAGCGAAGCTTGCTTTTAGAAGCGTTGAGATGTCTTTTTTTATAGAAAGTTAAAGAGGTGATTTTTAATTCGAGTTCGAGTCCACAGCTAGTCACCTACACTTTTCTCTGCAAAATAGGGATAGTTTATCCTGTTCAGGCTATATTATTAGCATTATTCTGCGATTGAGAATTAAAAATCAGCTCTCCCCACTCTTCCTCTCTCTCTTCTCTCTCACAAAACATTCACTACAATATAACTCATGTTCGTCAATGTTTGGTAAATATACCACGATTTTCACTAGGGTGTTAGTGTTATGGTTTATGTATCATTTTCTCTCTCTTTCTCTCTCTCTCTCTCTCTCTCTCTCCCTCTCTCTCCCTCTCTCTCCTATATGTTGAGCGCGTAATTACTGCACTGGAAAGTTCACATCGAAAAAATTCCATTGATGAAAAAATTTTAAAATTCCGTTTACTTAGTGTGATTTAAGGGAGATTTAGCTGTTGTTTCTAGCAACTTTTATATTTCTTCCCTTCTACCTGTACACACAATCATTAACTACAATATAACTCATGTTCGTCAATGTTTGGTAAATATACCACGATTTTCACTAGGGTGTTAGGGTTAGGGTTTTAGGGTCAGGGTTAGGGTTTTAGGGTTAGGATTAGGGTTAGTGTTACGGTTACGGTTTTAGGGTTAGGGTTTTAAGGTTAGGGATAGGGTTTAGGGTTAGTATTGCGGTTGGTGTTACGGTTAGGTTTAGAGTTTTAGGGTTAGGTAATCGTGCGGATGTTAATCTGAAAAATTACAGAAATGTGAAAATTACCGACCCTGCCATCTATTATAACTTTTGTTGCTATGTTTAATATATACATAGATTATGCCTCCAAAGAAGAGAGTTTGCTGGGGGAAAGAAAACAACCGGTTTAAAATGACAGTAACAGACTGCAGCAATTCACCACATTCCAGAAGCTACTTTGAACATAATGCAAAATGGTGCATTAACATCTGCCTAATCTGATAGAATTCTGGCAAAACTGTGTAGCATCAGTTCGCCAGCAATTGCTTCATCACAAATTACCGTCCTACCTCCTGCTAAAAGTCATTACCCTGCTATGTATAATCAGGGCAGCGCAAAAAGTTGTTTTGCACAAGCATTTCTATAGCCAATTAGACGGATGAAATTTACGTACGCTTAATAATGTAACAAAAACAGCCTTCAGACTTTCCCTATTAATTTCATCGTCTTTTGAATTATGAACATATTTACTTCACAAGGGTTTTTTCGTTGTAAGGCTTTCTTTTTTAGTTGATTTTCACCTAGCAAGACTTATCGTAGATGGCGTAATAAGTCACACCCGGACAAGGTCGGGTTACACTGCTAGTATATATATATATATATATATATATATATATATATTAAATATATATTTTTTTAACCAAAAAAAATTGGTAAAAAATATAGTATCTGTTAACAATCTTAGCAGAAAACTCACAGTTGAGTCTTTGAATATATATCAAATTTAAATAGAGCTCAAAATTAATCTGTTGAAAATACTTTATTGCAGCAACAATAACAATAATAACAATAATAATAACAAATAAATAGATCATTTCGATAGAACATCCAGAATGATTAATACATATCATAAAATATTATAAAATATAGGATACTCCATCTCCTCAGGGTCCCATTATTATTGCTCTCATCACCGTCATTATTATTAGCAATACACATCCAAAAAAAACAGGAACCATTCAAATCTAATTTTCATAGTTGACCCATGAAAATATACAAAACAGGATGAAAAAGTAATAGATGGCACACAACTTTCCATCCCAAATGTGCAATGAACGAGCAAACGGTAAATTTCCTCAAATCTAAACCTAAAAATTTTATATTATAATTTCATTTACTGTTCAATTTAGAACGCTATAAAATCCGTTAGAGTAATAATCATCAAAATAAATATATAAATAAATAAATAAAGAACGTAAGAAAGAAAGAAAGAAATCATGCCGTAGAAAACAATTTTAAAAAAATATAACATTCAAACTAGACTAAAATAAAGACACACTTACATGACAATAATAATGATGATAATGTTCTTAATAAATTCACTCTAAAAAACTCTAGCATATACCAATATACACAATTAAAATAAAATTTAATCTTATAGAGAGATAGATAGATTTATATCGATATATAGACAGACAGAAAGATAGATAGATAGATAGATAAAGATATACATTTGTTGTGCTATAATTACAATATATATCACAGACAGTTTCTGATATAAACAAAATCTATCGTATTTCTTTTAACTTACAGGTTGCTTGATGAACGGGGTTTGCTGGAAATATGGATCAAAAGTAAACTCAAATAGACCTTGCTCGTATTACATGTGTGAAAGAAGAGGAAGGAGATCTTTTGTGCGATATATAGCAACCGGTAGGTTTGTACGGATTTTGTCTTTGAAAAATTTTATCATAAAATGCATGCTTTTCATGATAAAACCCGAGCATTATTATACTTAGTAAATGACTTTTGCTCAATGTTCCGGCTGATTATGAGATAGACTACCCCATACAAAAAGTAAAATATTTTACCAATGAATATCGCTTTCAAATTTTGGCACAAGCTGATCAGTTTTGACGGAGGAGTAAGTCGAATATATCTACTTCAGTGTGTAAAAGGTATTCATTTTACCGACCACGAAAAAATAAAAAAATGAAAAACAAAGTCGACTTAGGACTCGGAACGTTAAGATGTGTGAAATGCCTCTAAGTATTTTGCTTGATGTGCTAACGAATCTGTCAGTTCGCCGACATACATTAGGAGGATGGATATTGATTCTAATATTTCTTTTCTTGAAATATTTATCTATTGTTGCAAAAGTCATTTACTACCCATCACACATGCACACAAACACATGCACACAAACACACACATTAGTCATTTGTTTTCTTATCCAAACTACGTCAAAAGTACTGAACGGATCTTTATGAAATTTGGAAATTATATTCTATGTATAACGGCCATAACTCCCATGAAAATTCATATATTTTTGATGTTGATGAAATTTTAACCCGAACATAACAGATGAGCGTTATTTGTAATTCAACGGTACAACAGTGTAAGACTACCCTTTCAGATATACTTTCATTGTGATTTCTGCAATGTGGTGCATAAATTGTCAAGTAAATGAGACGCATCTTTGCCTCCACTGATTCACTTGCAAAGTGTTGAGTAAAATTATTTCGTTGCAGACCTCCTTTGGGTCTTTTTATTATCACTACGACACACATAGTCCCCAGTTGGTAACATTGATTTCAAGGCCCTCCTAGATGAGAGACTGGCATTCCACTTAATGTCTATGTTCCATGCTGGCATGGATTGGAGAGTTATTAATGTAGAAATATGGTATCGTAGCTACTAACAGTTGAGGGTTGCGTAGTCTAGACGGCGTTTTTAGATTTCATTATTCTCTTTAACCCGGGCAAAGCCGGGTATTTCTATATATATATATATATATATACTCTTTTACTTGTTTCAGCCATTTGATTGTGGCCATGCTGGAGCACCACCTTTTAGTCGAGCTAATCGACCCTAGGACTTACTCCTTGTAAGCTAGTACTTATTCTATCATTCTGTTTTGCCGAACCGCTGAGTTACGGGGACGTAAACACACCAGCATCGGTTGTGAAGCGATGTTGGGGGGACAAACACAGACACACACATACATACATACATTTATATATATATATATATATATATATATATATATATATATATATATATACGACGGGCCTCTTTCAGTTTCCGTCTACCAAATCTACTCACAAGGCTTTGGTCGGCGTCCGAGGTTAAAGTAGAAGACACTTGCCCAAGGTGCCGCGCCGTGGGATTGAACGCAGAACCATGTGGCTGGGAAGCAAGCCACTTTATTTCATTTTATTTGCCATAAAGGCAATATACAAAGTAGCTGCGAGCTGGGCAACACATTAATGAATGAAAATGAAATGACATAAAATGAATAAATGAAAGACGAAACCCAACGCCCGCCGATTGGGTTTTTCTTGAAAACATATTTTTTTTTTTTAAATCAATATGAGGTTTCAAACCTCTTACAAAAAGGAGTCACTAAAACCTCTTACTTAACATGAAAAAAAAAACAAACAAGGTTTAAAACCACTACAAATAATGCAATAAGATGCGGTTTCAAACCCTCTTAACGAGGCTTTTTCACCTCCTATTCATCGATATATCCATCAGTATATCTATTACTAGCTGTTTTTCCCGGTTTCACTCGGGCAGTGTGGTGGATTTGGTTAAAGGCTATTTCCTATGTATATTTTGAATAATAAAAAGAACTAAAAATAATTTTAAAATTCCAAAAACAAAAAAAAAGTAAGAATAACCCAAAAACAATACGATGCTAAGGATTTTGCGGGTCGATATTGTAAAACTAACTTCACGTGTGTACCCATAGCCCCATGTAGTCATGGAACCTTATTTGTGGTATAACTTCGCCTTAAAAGAAAAATATATGGTAGTGCGGTTGTTGTGTTGGCGACACAAGAATGTTAATCGAAACTGTTTAAGATCAATCATAGGTTGGACGTTCATGCACACTGATTAGAATTGTGAATTTCAATTATTGAACACGCGTTCCTGGATGGATACAATTGTGCAGAGTCCGTTTGTCTCAATATGGAAAAGCTGTTTGAATGTCGACGTTTGAAAACATTTGTAATTGAAGTTAAAACAAACATAGTAATTAGAAAGAGCGTGAGCTATAGCACTTTTTTTTTTTAATGCACAAAAAATTGAAATTATTTTTTTTCTGTGCCTCTGATTAAAATTTTCGAAAAACAAACCCAGCCACATTACTTGGAAAAAAATAATCTTTATTGTGCTGGTTTTTCGTAAAATTTCGCGCATGGGAAAGGCAACAAAATCGTCCCTCCCCACTTTGAATGGGATATTCCTATCATAAAAAGTAATAATCGATTATCTCGGTAACCATGGGTGTTGGAGGGCAATAAAAATCCCCCGAACATGAGCGGACCATGCTGCCGCTCTGTGCTGAATTTCACGTGATTCCACTGCACCGTTCTCGAGTGAATCTGCCGACACTCAATCAATCAATCAATCAATTAATCAAACAATCAAGAACACTTCAATTTATAGTATAGATTATCTTCAGTGCCACTTGAGTTCCTGCACTCCGCCATTTCCCAAGCCTCATTCATGTACGAGACATATGTCATGTTAGGGTCAACCGGCCATATGCGACATTCTTATTTAAGTATTCTAAGCTTTTCCCACACGGTAATCCTTATGACCTCCACAGCTATCTGCGGAGGCCATTTGGGATCCCGTGTGCAGGCTATATCTACTGTCTCTTTATGTTCTTATACTATTTTTCTACCTCCCCGCCCTTGTAGATAAAGATAAGTAATTCTTCATCTTCAAGGGTAGGGGTCGTTTCTTCCACCGTAGGTGGCACAACTTCAGGACATGCAGACGGCACATCATCGTCCACCTGCAGTGACCCGTTCTTCTTTCGGTTTTTCCTTTTCTTCCTGACTTCGGGAGAGTGGGGCTCTTCCGCTTTGTCCAGAGTCTCTCCCCCACCTCCCGAAGCATTAGGATCCTTCGGCGAGTAACCATTGTTGCCCGCTTTCTTCCTTTTTAATCCTTTTTGGGTTGAGGGTCCTAAAGCCTCCTCAACCACATCCAACTCTCTCTTTGACCGGGTTGGGGAGGGGGCTTCCAGTGATTGTTCCAGAACCTTATCATGGTCCTGGGGGCAGTTCTTTTTAGTATGGCCTGGCTCCAGGCAAGAGTGAAACCTGGAGGTGGGGGCGTCCCTCAAGTATCACCAGATACCTGCAGCTAGCTATTTTTTAAAAGTCTGGAAAGACTATTTCGGCCACGGCCGATGGGCTCCACTGGGTCAAAATCGCTTTTGATCCCCCTCCAATCGGCCGCCGGCGTCACTTTTACATTTAAGAGCCTGGGTTCGCTTTCCCCAAGGTCGTGCCGGATGGTATCTCCAATCCACCCCGCTTCGGTGCTCGGGGGTAGACCACACACCCAGGCTCTTATCACCTTCCTCCCACAATATGTGGGAAGGAACAATATTAATTCCCCTTCTAGGGCCTGGCTTGCAGTAATGCAAGCTTCCTCAGGGGTGTCAAAAAGCAACCACACCGTTGCATATTTGACACCCCTGGCCACAAAATAATTTTTAGCTAGCAAACATTTTGCCAGCTCTTTATCAATAATATCCCTATCGAAGAGGGCGATAGCATCACGCGACCTAGAATAGGTCCGTAATACCACTATCTTCTACTCAAGGTCTTCAAGCCACTGCTTGGGTGGGACAATCTCCCACTCCAAAGCAGTAGTTTTCTCTATTAACTTTTTTGCTGCCATAACTAAATATTCAAATAGGAAATAATTGTTCACAAAAAATGTCTTAAAATGATGACAGTTCAGAAAAATAGAAATAGTTCAGTAAACGAAACAGTAAAGAAAGAGATTTTTTTCTTTTAAAAAAAGGAAAAACACAGAATCCGTGGCAGGAAAAAAAATGGGCTACACCGTACTCCAGCCGTGACTTGAATTGGTACTCCGTTGCAGTCAAATAAACACACAATAGTCCTGGTCCGTAATCCAGCGACCAAAGTGAGAAAAAAAAATCTTTAAATGGTTTCTGCTTGCTGAACTTGGTTATTTCATAGAAACGCCCACCAGCAGCCAGCCACACACACTATGCTTGGAACAATTCAATCAAATTTTCTCAAATGTTCAAATTTTCGACACCGCCAAGCGCAAGCGAAATGCCCTAGAGATGGGCAGAATATACTGTACAAATAAAAACACAATACTTCTACCCAGCTCATAGAAAAAGCAAATTCGCTTACTCTGACGGTGTCCTCTGTTCCTTAGACGGAACAATGAGCTACACGTCTATCTTTAATGGTAACCGGTACTGTGTCTGTGTCTGTGTGCATGTGTGTGTTAGTGTTGTGTGTGTATGTATGAATGTACAATTATCTATATATATAAAAATGAGAGTGTATGTCTGTCTGTCTGTCTGTGTGAATCCCTAAAACTCGAGAACTACGCAACCAATTTCATTCAAATTTTACACATGCCTTACTTAGGGTTCCAGTTGTGTTTTAGTCAAAAAAAATTTTAACTTCTTGCAGAGTTCGAGCCCACGGCAACATAATATCTCCTCCACTATTTAAGTATTACGTGTCAAAAGTGAAACAAAAACACTCATGTCAAATACTTTCACTTTAAAAATGAAATTATTCTACTAACTGAAACAATCACATTTCGATACTGTAATGACAGATACTTTCAGAGAGAGAGAGAAAGAGAGAAAAAGAGAGAGAAAGAGAGAAAGAGAGAGAGAGAGAGAGAGAGAGAGAGAGAGATGTATATGTATACATATAGATGTATATGTACACGTTATTCCACTAACTGAAACAATCACATTTCGATACTGTAATGACAGATACTTTCAGAGAGAGAGAAAGAGAGAAAGAGATGTATATGTACACGTATATGCATAGATATATAGATATATAGATATAAATCTATATGCATACATGTATATGTATACACATGTGTAGATGTATATATATATAGATGTACATGTAATATGTACACATATATACATATATATACATGCATACAGATATCTATACATATATACACCCATCACACACAAACACATGCACACAAACACACACATTAGTCATTTGTTTTCTTATCCAAAACTACGTCAAAAGTACTGAACGGATCTTTATGAAATTTGGAAATTATATTCTGTGTATAACGGCCATAACTCCCATGAAAATTCATATATTTTTGATGTTGATGAAATTTTAACCCGAACATAACAGATGAGCATTATTTGTAATTTAACGGTACGACAGTGTAAGACTACCCTTTCAGATATACTTACATTGTGATTTCTGCAATGTGGTGCATAAATTGTCAAGTAAATGAGACGCATCTTTGCCTCCACTGATTCACTTGCAAAGTGTTGAGTAAAATTATTTCGTTGCAGACCTCCTTTGAGTCTTTTTATTATCATTACGACACACATAGTCCCCAGGTGGTAACATTGATTTCAAGGCCCTCCTAGATGAGAGGCTGGCATTCCACTTAATGTCTATGTTCCATGCTGGCATGGATTGGAGAGTTATTAATGTAGAAATATGGTATCGTAGCTACTAACAGTTGAGGGTTGCGTAGTCTAGACGGCGTTTTTAGATTTCATTATTCTCTTTAACCCGGGAAAAGCCAGGTATTTCTGCTAGTAAGTATATATTTGTGTAACTTCTAGGATGTCATCACACTGGTAAGTGTTATAAAGCTGGTCGGAGAATTCCACACTCAGGCACCTGTTTGTATGATATCTGCAAGAGGACATCAGATGGTAGATATAAATGGGAAATTGCAGCTACTGGTATGTAAGAATATTACTTTACAGTCTCTCTGTCTCCCTCCCTCTCTCACTATCCCTTCTTTCTCTGTCTGCCTCATTCTGTCTCTCTGTATGTATCACTTCTCTATATCCCGCTCTCTCTCTCTCTTTCTCCCTCCCTCCCTCTCCCTCTCTCTCTCTCTCTCTCTCTCTCTCTATCTATCTATCTATCTATCCTTCCTTCATCCTCCGCCTCTTTTTCTCTCAAACTCTTTCTTTCCGTCTCTTGTTGGTCTAGGAAGTGACGTCTGGAAAGAAGTCATATTTATTTGAGAGAAAATTCCGATCCAGTAAAGAGGAGTATTTTATTTAATAAATGAAAATCAGATCGGAAACTGGTAGTTGCTCTGTTTTTTAAACCATTAAACATTCCTATCTATATTCCATTGTAAAAGAATGTTGTTTATTATATGACTGCTCATCATACGTTTCCTATGCATGCTCATATACGTACACACACACACGTACACACAGACCCGCACACACATACACACACCAATATATATATATATATATATATATATATTTTTTTTTTAAGTTTCGGCTTAGAGCTGCGACCATGCTGATGCACCACCATGTTGCTACACTGTTATTACAAGGAGCCTCTTACAATATGTGGCACTTGGTGAAGAATGGAGTTTGATTTAGCAACCCTCATTTGCACCTCCTGCCGCGAGGTAGGTTCATCTGGACAGGAAGAGGTCCAGCTTTGATTTAAAAACTCCTACATCTACTTTGTGCAGATTCCTCAGGCTCTTTGGGAGAATATTAAAAAGCTGTGGGCCCCTGAATCCCAAGCTGTTGCAGTAACTGGGATCTTTGGCACTATGCAGTGTCGTCCCGTTCTGGCATTGGTGTAGCTTTCAATGCCAAAATTTGGCACAATTCCTTCCAGGATCTTCCAGATGTATATTATCGCATACCTCTCCCGCCTTCTCTCCAGGGAGTAGAGTCTTAGCTGTTTCAGCCTTTCCCAGAAGCTGAGCAGTTGCAAAGAGACAATCTTCTTTGTGAATCTCCTCTGGATTGCTTCAAGGTCTGCTGTTAATTTCAGACTGGTGGGTGACCACAACTGTGAGCAGTAATCCAGGCGGCCGAGGATGAATGTCTTCCAGAGGATCATCATGGTTTCCTTATCTCTGGTTCTGAATGTTCTCAGGATCCATCCAGCCAATCGTCTGCACTTTGTTGCCATTCTGGTAATGTGCACTTGGAAAGAGGTATCATCACTCATGTCGATACCCAGGTCTCTCACTGATTTAGGCTCTGGGAGTGAAATTCCCTGTGGATCAGTGTACTCTGTAAGTTTCATATTCAGTTTTGGACGTTGGTAGCGCAGGGTTTGGAATTTTTCAGCATTAAACTGCATATTATTGTCCTCAGCCCATCTGTAAACTGAGTCCAATTCCTGCTGCAGGTGTGCAACATCACTGGAGTTCTGTATTTTCTGCGAGACTTTTGTATCGTCTGCGTAGCTTGCAAGAGTGGCTATCCGGGCACTTGAAGGCATATCTGAGAGAGCGACTATAAAAAGCAATGGTCCCAAGACAGTGCCCTGTGGAACACCGCTCATTATTTGTGTTTTCATAGAGGTGGCTCCATTAGCCACTACTGCCTGACTTCTATCTTTCAGAAAGTTATGTAACCACTCTCCAAGTTTTCCAGCTATGCCAAGATCACGCAGTTTGTGGCATATCACACCATGATCCACTTTGTCAAAAGCTTTTGCAAAATCAAGGTATATTACGTCCACATTTGAGTTGTTGAGTAACTGCCTCAACACCCAGTCGTAATGTTGTAAGAGCTGGGTCAGGCAGCTCCTACCTGGTCGAAAGCCATGTTGGGTATCACTCAGCAATTTATTTTCTTCAAGGAATGCGATTAGTTTTCCTCTGATTATCCTTTCCATGACTTTGCTGATGTGTGAAGTCAGAGAGATAGGCCTATAGTTTTTGGCATCTGCTCTGCTTCCCCCTTTATGGATTGGGCATATTATTCCCTCCTTCAGCTTGCTTGGCAGTCTTCCGTTTGCGAGAAAGCTCTGGAGGGGTTTTGCCAGGGCATGCTTACACGATTTAAGGAGGATTGCTGGGAAACCATCAGGGCCAGCAGTTGAGTTTGTGTCCACTTCATGTATAGCTAGTAGTACATCTTCTTCGCTAATGTTGATGTATTCCATCGTAACTGCCTCCCTGGTTATGGGGGAGGTAGCAAAGAAGTCCACTGGTTTGTTCACTTGTCTGTGCTCCAATGGAGTGGTGAAGAGACTTTTGAATTGCTCATTCAGTACCTCACTGATCCTAGTTGGACTGTCTGTGAGGGAGCCATCCTTTTCGAAGAGGGGTCCAATCTTGCAGCGTACTGAGGCTGTTTCTTTTGCGTAATGAAAGAAGGCCTTTGGGTTTGACTTAATGTTTTTTATAACCCAGGCTTCTTTGTCTGCTCTCTACTTCACATAGGATTGTTGCAGCCTTTTTTCGATCTCCATCAGTGTCGTTTTTAGGCGGGACCTTTGGCCATTCTTGGGATGCTGGTTGAGTCGATTTGCAACTTTTGTCCGTCGTCTCATGAGGATCTTCCTCTCCCTTGGAATCTTGTTCCTATTTGTTTTGGCCTTGTGCTCTGGGACATATTTCTGGCTTATGGCTTGCACAATAGACATGAAACATTCTAGTTTCATGTCAATGTCTGGTGTGGAGAGACATTTTGGCCAATCCTCTCTGAGGATCTCTTTCTGAATCGATTTCCAGTCCGCTTTGTGGAAGTTCAGATTGGAGAGATTTTGGGTGCTTCCTTTAGGCTGTATGTCTCTGGTTTCTTTTGGCCCAAACATAGACAGCTTTATTATGTTGTGATCCGAAACTAATGTCGGCGTCACTTTCACATCATGAATGATGTCCGTATTGTTCGTGAAGCAGAGATCTAGAATGTTATTCGCTCTAGTTGGTCTGAGAACAGTTTGCTCCATGAATAGGGCATTGGTGAAGTTGAGCAGGCATTCCACCTGTGCTTGCTTGCGATAAGTCATTCCGGAGAGTATGAGACCTTCGGGCCATTTGACGTTGGGGAAGTTGAAATCACCCATAAGAAATATGGTCACATGGTGTTCCAGTTTCATGAGGATTTCTTTAATTCTAGTGAGGCAATCTTCAAATTTGCCTATGTGGTTTGGAGCATCCGGTGGGCAATATGCATTGCATATGACTATATTATGTTGTCTTATGTATACAACTAGGGTGTCGCATACCGAATTTGAATATGACAGTAAGACCTGGGGTGTGAGGTCGTCACGGATGTATACAGCAACTCCACCATGGCTCCTTTCCCTTCTGTCTGTTCGCAGTATGACATATTTTGGTACGTGTACTTCTGCATCCTCTATATCAGGGCTGAGGTGAGTTTCCACGAGTGCTATGCATAGGGCTTGATTGCATGCAGCGAGGTCTCTCAGGAAAGAAATTTTGCTTTTATTATTATTATGCAACAGGCCCCCAATATTTAGTAAAAATATTGGCGTGATGCCTGTGCAGGCGTTAGGGGAGGCCATCCCATGTCTGTTGGCTGTGGTGGTGTTGCGCAATGGGGGGCAAGATTCCTCGTCTGTGCTTGGCGTAGCCACGTCAGCTGCTGCATAATCTTTTGCGCCATGCACAAAAAAGACTCTTGCTCAGCTGCTGCGTTGCGTAAGATTTCTGAAGAGCGCACGTCCTTGAATTTTCTCCTTGGGGACATCTGTCGTCTTTCCTCAGGGAAGTTTTTATCCTTTAAACCTTTGTAGTTTTGGCGGGGTGTCGGGTGGGAAAACCGGCAGTTTTTGCCGTCTTCCCCATGCTAACATTTGCCTTGCAGGTAAAATTTGCAAGTTTTTGGGTGCCTTCCAAATTTCTTCTTTCCTTTGGTGTCTTGGATGGCATTGGATCCACCTTGCGATTTTCTACTTTTTGTTCTTCCTTTTCTTGTGGGTACTATTTTCCACTGGTTATCTATTGGGGTGAGGGCTCCTTTCCTTTGTAGGACCACTGGCACAGAGGGGCTTCTATTTGCTGCTTCCTTGGCTCCACTATCCTTTTCTGCCTGGTTGTTCATAGGTGTGGGTGATCCATTCTTTTGAGGAGCCACTGGGTCAGAGAGACTTCCGGGTGTTTTTTCCTTTTCCTTTTCCTTTTCCTCCTCTCCATCCTTATCAGCCTTTCCACAATGGTTTTCGATTATAACATCTAGGGTGTCCATGTGTGGTCTGATGAGTGCATACGAGCGGAGGAATTCATTCTTCCGCTCTATCTGTTCATATCTATATATATAATATAATATCTATATATATAATGTAAAATAGTGTACATTTAATACACATTAGACATGCCTATAAAGGGCATGTAACCCGCTAGAAAGAGCAGCCAAGGCTCTACACCACAAAATAGGGATAATTTCGAAAAGGAATGAAAAATAAAAACATTTACTATCCATATTTCGAACCAGGTTTCAAGTTATTTTAGCAAAATAAACTATTTATTCTGCCAGGCCAACTATCATCAGCGAAATAGCCTAGAACGACCATATATGCATGAGGCACTCTGTCTGACTTGTGCATATATGTCTAATTTTTCAAAATTTACCGCGCATGTGCGGAATACCTGATCAGCAGCAAATACAAAAAAAGGCCGATTTTTCAGAAATTAGCCAAAAACATTTTATAATTAATAAGTCTAAGGGTAGCAAAAAAAAAAATTAAGAAATTTAATTACTACCAGTGGTGTAGCGAGAAGAAAATTAATCAACAGGCTATATATTATTCATGTAAAATAGTGTACATTTAATACACATTAGAGATGCCCATAAAAGGCATCTAACCTGCTAGAAAGAGCAGCCAAGGCTCTACACCACAAAATAGGGATAATTTCGAAAAAGAATGAAAAATAAAAACATTTACCATCTATATTTCGAAGCCCTTTATGGCCATCTCTAATGTGTATTAAATGTACACTATTTTACATGAACAATATATAGTCTGTTGACTAATTTTCTTCTCGCTACACCACTGGAAGTAATTAAATTTCGTAATTTTTTTGCAACCCTTAGACTTAATAATTATATATATATATATATATATATATATATATATATATATATATATATATATATATATATATATATATATATATATATATATATATACACATACATACAAAGAGAGAGAGAGAGAAAGAGACAGACAGAAAAAGACAGGTAGATAGATAGATAGATAGATACATACATACATACATACATACATACATACACACATACATACATACATACATACATACATACATACATATTATATTGTATTGTAATTCGTAGCTGACCCCTGTTATATTCGGTTCACAGGCAAGTGGAAAAGTATTTATAAAGCAAGATAGATCCCTTGGAAATTCGGCAGCTTATGTTGACTTTATTTATTTGCATTACTCCGTGGTTGTGGAAATGTCTATCTTAAATAAAAGCTACAGAAAAGATCTTGCATATTTCTAGATTTTTCAGTATCCAATAGGAAATATTGTCGGACGTTTCGAGAAATAATTCATGTCGTACTTTTAAGCTCATATCTTTTGTACGATAGTTTCGAATTACGATTTTCTTTGAGAAATTGACTTTGCAATTCACCCTTTTAGGGGCCAATGAAATAAGTACGACTTGAACACTGGGGTCGATGAAATCTACTTAACCACCCTCCCAAATAATCTTACCGTATTTGTTTATTGTGTTCTCTATCATCATATCTGATCTTAATTTGTATATCTAGTCTTTATGCGGAAGTTCCACAAGATGTCGTGATAGTAATTTTCTATCACAGACTGTGGTTCGTGTTCATACTACTTTTCTGTTGTTTTGAAGCCACATACTTGGTAAACATCCCAATGCATTCTTTTGCCTAAGCAGTCGTGTCTGCTTTTATACTCCTATTAAGCTATTATCCTGCACTCACTCAGAAAATGATTGATATTTTTGTCTCTTTCTTGTACATCCTACATTATGTTGTGTGACTGAGTTTTGTCGACGTTTGACACCAATTTTGTTACTAAGGGTTTGATCGGCTATAATTAGCATTTCACTCTCTTGATTCAAGATCTCTCATTAGCTAGTAAATTTGGCTCCTCTTTCGAATCCTCTGAGAGCTGATAGCATCTTTCGCTATTTCCTGTACCATTCAGGTAAAAGCTTTTATAAATATTAAGTAATAATATTTAAGTAAGCTTTTATAAATATTATTTTCTCTTCATCACAGATTTTGTTGAAACTCCTGATGTCTTGCATGCGTAGCGGGCCTACTACCTGTAGCTTTCGGTACCATGCTAATCGTTCTTTTCAGCTATTTAATACTTTCCTGATTATTCTGGCTGTGCTAAGGAGAAAAACTTTTGCAACAGTTCTACTGGGCACTCCAATTTCAATTTCTTTTATATTCCCCTTGATATCTTCAGATACTGCTCTCAAGGACCCAACAGTAACTGACACTATCTTCACCTTCTTCATTTTCCATAGCCGTGCTATTTCGTACTTAAGAGAGTTGTATCTATCTATCATTTCGCCTTCCTTCTTAACTATTCATGGGTCAAAGGGGCAAGTAGCGTCAATTATATAGCATATGTGGTGCACCACCACTAGGTCCAGTCTGTTATGCTCTGCACTTAATCTGCTTGGATTAGAAAATCCCAGAGGATTTTGCTAGTCTCCGACTCTTCCACTTTCCGTCTTGTCTCTCTCTCTAGCCCCCACTTTTCGCACAGCTTTCAACGTAACACTTTCGCTACCTGGTACTTTTGCCACAACTTATAGTGGTTTTCAGGCAGGTCTAGAGCATTCGTTCATGATATGGGAAATGATTTCATCCACTCTATTGCAGATGCAGCACAGTGGATACACAGCGAGAGGAAACAAGGAGTAAAGTCTTCCTCACTACATGGAAATTGTAGTAGCACGAAGAACAACATTGACAACAGCGGGTGTGAAGAATCTAATGAAAATGGAGTTTGCTACGGAAAAGTGACTTTTGTAAATATCACAGCAGCTAAGGAATCGTTTAACATCTCATTGGAGAACAAAATTAAAATAAAAAAAACTAAACACGGCAGCAAAATATATCAAAATGAAGTAGAAGGAGGGTAAAATTGGCACCTCCAAGCGACGTGCTTGAAGAAACAGCCAAACGGACAGTTGTCTACAGGTGCGTGAACACAAGGACAAGGAAACTCGAAAATGCTAAACGCGATCAGGTGAAAAAATCCTTGAAAGACACATGGCAGAATATCCCTCACATTGCGAGAGCGAGGTAGTACGGTGGAGTAGAAGTCCTTTTCAAGACCTAGAGGCAAACGATACAGAGCATCGATGAAATCACCCTCTTCGTATTGTACACAGGAAAAAGGGCGGTACGAATTACGGTAACCGGTGTCCCACCAGGCTTGAGTTTATGGTGGATTCTCGCCGGAGAATCTCTTGGATGTTAGAAGATCGAGGAGGGAGAATTGGGTCAGGACTATCTTGGAGGTTCTCCACGTAAAGCCAGGCCTTATATCCTCTCGAATGGAGCAGAACTAAGGGTGAACATTGAGGGCAAAAGGCTGAGGTACCATGAGTGTGGTTCAACGGGCCACTTACGGTTTTTATGCTCACAGAACCAGAAGACAAAAGCAGAAAGAAATGTCCAAATGAAAGCACCACATCCCACGAGTCGACAAAAACAATAAGAACAACAACAGAAAGCCAGAGGAATAGAAACAGAAATTGAACCCAAGGAGACAAAACAGGCAGGTGTTACAGTAAAGGTGGTAGTGAGAGTAACATCAGCAGCAGTGGCGGAAGCTACACTAGCAGGGCAACAACAACTACAAAAGTACTAGAACAAACAACACTAGAACAAAACATATAAGACACGGACTCCTCCATGCATCCAATTGATGATGAAATGGAAGCCCAAAAAGGCAAAGGAAAAAAAAAACAAGAGACAGAAAAAAGTGAGAAATCCAAGAAACGGCAAACAGACACACTGATGATAATACCAACAGAAGTACCACAATCACCAACACCATCACAAACACCCACAACAGACTCAAAACCACAACAAACTTTGAAAAGAAAAATATCATTTCAACAACAACAAACATCCACGCATCAGCGGAATTTCGTGCTAGTGTGGTGGTGGTGGTGGTGGTGGGGGCAATTAAAAGCTAATGGCTCTCATAGTACAAAACGAGAAGATTGAAACAGAGGAAGTGATCTGTAGCCCTAACACTTTTATAGTACCGGAAAGCCTAATGATGGTGCGAATGACATTAGAGACTTATACAAACATTAAGCGCAACTACCCGTATGACATTGAATCTCCGAGTGTAATAGCCAGCAAAAGGTTTTTAAGAGGGTTTCCAGAGGAACCCAACAAAACAGACAGGATGGGAGAACCATTCGACCACAAACAGCATCAGGAGGGTAACTAATGCTCCTTTTATCCTTTCCTCACTTCCTGGCCACCATGGCGGTTCTTAAAGTGGAGTATATAAATGTGCGTATCCTGGGGTTGTCGTGGAAGAAACGACGCTTGCGCAACGACCTCAGGTGGCCAAGTCTGGATGTAATAGCCGTCAGTGAGACCAGGATCGCGTTCACACGGGCCTTGGCTCCCATTTTCAATGACTTTGTACGCACTGACTGGAGTGGGACTGCCGGAGTTCTTCAGACGCCTGGAAGCCTTTCTAGGGACGTCTCTCTCTCTCTCTCTCTCTCTTTAGTGTTAATTAGCGATTAGGAACACCATTTTGGTTGCATGTGTGCATTGGGTGGGGCTAGTAGAGAGGAAAGCTGCGGAAACCTGCTTAGTCGTTTCCAGCTGGCGGACAGGATTTCCCGAATACTCCAGTGTGGATATGGGCAAACAGTATTGGATCATCCAGATCTCATCTAGATAGGGTATTTTGTAGGCCAGCAGATAGAAATAGCATAGGTTGTCCACAATTTGAATTTGTCAACTACACAGACCACAAATTTGTGATCTGTACGGTTGATCTAGATAGGCTTCATAGGGAGGGATACGGATAATAGAACATGAACGTGTCCTTCCCTGCGCATCAAGCTTTCAGAAACTGGGTTAGCAAGATACAAGAGGCACGCGGTCGAGGCATAGCGACCGACGTGTAGGCAGCGAGATTGGTTCTGAACCAATTCTTCAATGCCAAACATGAATGTTGTATTGTCAGAGCTAGGGCGTGTACTCTAAAGCAGGCAGGAACGAAAGCTGCTCGCTGTGCCCTGGTGACCGAGGCGCAACTTTGTAATAAAGCTACAATTCGGGTATTGAGGATTGGGGACGGGCGCATTCTACACGAATCGAAGCAGATTTGTGCAGGATTTCAGCGTCACTTTGCTGAACTGTACGAGACGCGCGGTGGTCCGGAGGCGGAGGTGAGCTTCACTTCCTACCTTGGTGTGCCGCAGTTTTCAGTCGGGGACGTGGAATTCTGCGTAATGCCGATAACAACTGAAGATATACGTGACCCGTTGGCTAGTTGCACGAGGGACAGGTCTCCTGGATTGGATGATCTGCCCTTCAAGCTATATATACATATGCCAGATTTGTTTGATGTGCTTTTGGCAGTAGATTGGAAGAATATCCGGATTTGTGAGCCTAGGTGAAATGTGGTTACTGAGAAAGTATCCGGACAAGGGGGACATTGCTGATTATTTTAGGCCAGTATATCTTCTAAATAGAGATTACAAAATTTTGGCCAAGTCCTTAGCAAAGAGATTGACGCTTGTCGTTGACAAACTGGTGGGTGATACGCAGACTTGTACAATCGCCAGTAGAACTATACACAAACTCCATCTCACGTGATACACCATAAGGTGGGTTGGTAAAGAACCTGGCTTAGGGGGGCTGGTTCATTTGGATCAATTGAAAGCTTTTGATATGGTCGACAATCTGTATTTGGAGGCTGTCCTCAAGGCTGTTGCTTTCAGTACTGTTTTCAGAGGCTGGATCTACAATGTACAGCGACATCTGTTCGGTGATGAAAGTAAATGGCCACCTGTCGGAATTGTTTAGTATCGCACGTTCGGCCCGTCAAGAATACCCACTTTCACCCCTTCTCTATGAAGTGGCACTCGAGCCATTACTACGGAACCTGGAGGTTTCGAGGAGCATCCCAAATGAACTGTGATGCAGAAGGTTCGTGTCAGAGTACGCGGATGACATCACGTTGATAGTGTTGGACACCTTGGAAATCGAAATGATCGGCACTACCCTAAGCGAATGCGAAGTGGTAACAGGAGCAAAGCTCAACCAGGAGAAGTCAATGGCCTTGCAACTCGACACCAGGCAAGGCATGCCAACTAAAAGCGTGGTGGGGCGCTGGACAGAAGGACTTGTTAAGTTGTTCGGGGTCTGGTTCGGTCCGGATCACCAAGTGGATAAGAACTGGGGTGAGGTGACAGACAAGGTGGCCAGTCTCACGCAGAAATAGGCCGAGAGGAAATTGTCTCTGAAAGGTCGGGCAGAGGTGGCAATTGCGTACATCGCATCCGTAATATGCTATCATCTGACTGTCGTTCCTTGCTCCGCTTCATTGTTGAACGAAGTGGTGCGTTTGCTCTTCCGCTTTAAGGGTGAGCAGGTGTGGTCGCCGTTCGTTGAACGCGCTTTTCCGCAGCTCGTCCCCTTGACAGAATTACAGTCCCAGAACTACGATGTCAGCTGTTCACTACCAGTATACTAAGGTAACACTTGTTATTTTTCGAGATCCTTCCAGAGTATTCGAACGGTTCCAGGCAGTGCTGGTTTCTGCAAGTGCTCCACCCTTATTGCAGTCCCTATTTGTTCCATGTACTTCTCAAGATTTTTACTCATTGTTCCCTGGGCTCCGACAATTATTAGTACTACTATCACCTTTTTCACTGACCACAACTGATTAACCTCCCAAGCTAACTTGTCATATCTATCGACTTTTCTTTCTTCCATATTGCATAGTTTGCTTTCTTTCTCAATTAAAACTATGTCTAGCTTTCTATTCTCTACCCCATGGTCGCACTGAGTCATAAAATTCCACAGGATCTTTGCATTATCATTTTCGATGATGCCTTCAGTTTTGTGGTCGTACCAATTTTTTTCTGTCAAGACAATACTTGTTGCAAAATGTCCAATGGACAAGGCTGGCTATATTGCCGTGACGTCTCTTATATTCCTTCTGGGTTAGTGACGTACATTGCATTGGCTGGTAATATACCATACGGTTTCACCATTTTGTCCACAGATTCTGCACTTATCGCTTTCTGCTGTGTTGTCTATTCTGTATTTTATGCAGTTTGTTCTTAGTGCTTGCTCTTGGGCAGCACAGATTAGAGCCTCTGTTTCCGGTTTTAAATCACTTTCAGTCATCCACAGTCATCTATTTTCTTTATCTGTCTTATCTTCAACATCCCTATGAAATTGACCATGCATTCTTTTCTTTACCCACCTATTTTCAGCTGTATTCGTTTTCAATTGCTTGTACAACACTCTATCTTTGCAATCTTTCATCCTACACAGGTCTGGCCTTCCTACTTTTTATAATAGCGGTTCTGTGTTACTTTTTACATACCAAGCTATGTCGTTTTCTGTTCTAATGCTGTGTTCGCATCCAATAAGTCCTCTTCCTTTTCTTTTTTTTTTTTTGGTGCATACACTCTTTCTGTGTCACTTTTGCGATGGAGTGTCCTATATCTAGTTAGCAACTTCCTTGTCTATCTGTCTAAGCTATTTAGTTCGTCAACTGTCCAAGCGATTACCCCTGCTCCATATCTAAGATGTGAAACCGCCCAGGTGTTGTTCAATCTTATTCCGTCCATTTAATTTCGACTTAAGGATCAGTCCCAGTCTGCGCAAATACTCCACCGTAAATTTTTCTGTCATTCCTTTCTCCCTCAATTTATCCATTATTATTATTATTATTATTATTATTATTATTATTATTATTATTATTATTATTATTATTATTATCATTGAGTGAGAGACCAGTACGTGCCATCAAAGTGAAACGGGTAAAATATACGAAGCTCAGTATACCCAATATGCCTACTCGTCTGGTAAGAGTATACAAGGCACATGCATCACAACCATATGTGCGTGACATGATGATCTCATAACAAGATAAACGGCGTATAACCTCCTTGCAGGTCGGGCTTAGTTCGGATTTTCTTCAGGTCGGATAGCCCATCCCACTCAAAAGGTACCTGAATAAGGGTTGTTTAAGGATGTTGATCGAAATACCCATGTTTCCAAAGGTCAATTATCCAAACCCCAAGGAATTCCTTACAATATATTGCAGTGATACTCCTCCACTACTTCTGCTCGTGATCAGAGATACAAATATCGTCAGCCACTAAGGTACATGCCCAACTGGTTACAGTCAAACAACTGGCAAGTAAATCTGTAGCAGAATATTTGCTATAGCTCATCCTTTATACCAAGACAAACAATGTATATGATAACACTTCCAATAAGTTAAGATAAGAAACCATGAGAGCCACTGCCTGGTACTGTATCAGGGCATTTGGGCATTCTTCTTCTTCTTCTTCTTCTTCTTCTTCTTCTTCTTCTTCTTCTTCTTCTTCTTCTTCTTCTTCTTCTTCTTCTTCTTCTTCTTCTTCTTCTTCTTCTTCTTCTTCTTCTTCCTATTATTATTATTATTATTATTATTATTTTATGTTTGACTTTTGCTTTGCATTTGTACAAGTTGGATCCAAGTCTCACCCAGAGACCTCAAGAGACAACAACTTAGACGTTCATGTAGGTGTTATGCCTAGGGTACCAAATATTTGGATTTGTACATAGTGTTGTTCTAGAGAATGTTTAAGAAACCATAAGAAAATTGTGTTATTATTATTATTATTATTATTATTTTATGTTTGACTTTTGTTTTGCATTTGTACAAGCTGGATCCAAGTCTCACCCAGAGACCTCAAGAGACAACAAGTTAGAAGTTCATGTAGGTGTTATGCCTAGGGTACCAAATATTTGGATTTGTACATAGTGTTGTTCTAGAGAATGTTTAAGAAACCATAAGAAAATTGTGTTATTATTATTATTATTATTATTATTTTATGTTTGACTTTTGTTTTGCATTTGTACAAGCTGGATCCAAGTCTCACCCAGAGACCTCAAGAGACAACAAGTTAGAAGTTCATGTAGGTGTTATGCCTAGGGTACCATATATTTGGATCTGTACAGTTTTGTTCTAGTGAATATTTAAGAAACCATAAGAAAATTATCTGTTTGCTTTAAAATTTGAGATCACATAGACAGTATTTTACGTAGGATATGGGCAGTTCCCATGAGCACTATCTTTTGAACTTCAGCCATTTTGGGGTTTCCTGGTATCTGAGCTAGGTAGTAATCAGCCCGTTTCGCTGTCATTCCCAGGGCACCTATGACAATAGGTATTGTTTTCGTCATCATCATTATTATTATCATTATTATTGAGTGAGAGAGCAGTGCATGCCATCAAAGTGACACTGGGGTAAAATATACGAAGCCCATTATACCCTTCATGACTACCCGTCTGATAAGGGTACACCAGGCATATGCATCACAACCATATGTGCACAATATGGTGATCTCATATCAAGATAAACAGTGCATGAACTTGCAGGTGGGGCCCAGTAAGAATTTATTTCCTTCAGGTTGAGTAGCCCATCCCACTCAAAAGGTCCCTGAATAAGGTTTGTTTAAGGATGTTGAATGACACACCCTTGTTTCCAAAGGTGAATTATTCAAACCCCAAAGAATTCCTCTCAACACATGGCTATGATGCTTCCCCACTACTTCTGCTCATGATCAGAGATGCACATATTGTCAGCCACCAAGGGACATGCTCAACTAGTTAAGGTCAAACAACTGACAAGCAAATCTGTGGTATTGAGCAGAATATTTGCTGAAGCCCATCTTTTTATACCAAGACAAAACAATGTACATGATAACACTTCCAATCAATTAAGATCAGAAGCCATGAGAGCCACTGCCTGGTACTATTATTATTATTGTTATTATCATCATCATCATCATCATCATCATCATCATCATCATCATTATCATTGGCACGGAAGTAACGTCAGTCGGAGCTGCCCGAGGTGCGTGCAGAGCAATGAAACCGCTCTGCACTCACTCGTTCAGTGTCGGACAATTTCCGTCGTGTGATTTTATGTTGAGCACTTGCTGTCGCGTGCCACACGAATCCGGCTATCACAAGATCGATTGTTACGATTGCTCCGCCGGCCGCCTCCTTTGGCCGGGAAGGCCGGACAGGTTTCATCTGCGTGGTGGCAATGGTGACAGAATTTTTGTTGTGGACAAGGCTGAAAGCGCTGAAGACGTGCATTTTCCTCTCTGACGGATCTCTGATCGATTTTCTCCACTTGAAGCAGCGGATCAGAGTGAGGAGTGTGGTGCTCCCTTCCATCGAATTTATGGAAAGGTGAGTTAGAGTGGCAAGCATGGTTCGTGTGAACGGGCCTGCTCTGAATATGCGCTTCTGAGTGGGGTAAGAGAAAGGGGAAGCATTTGCTTCAGTGGTCAGGGAAACCGTGATTTTCTGTGGGGTTTGCACGAATTTCCCTTGGAAGGCCCCCACCACCATCACATTGCGGAATTATAATTCTTAAATTTCATTGTTCATTCTTATTATTGTTTCATATGTTTTTGTATTTCCGTCCGTCTGTTTTATGCAGGCTTATGTGGCCAATAAAAAAAAACATTGATTTTATCATTAAGAAAGTTGTGAGCTGGCAGAGTCGTTAGCACGCTGGACGAAATGCTTAGCGGTATCTCGCCTATTGCTATGTTCTAAGCTCAAATTCCGCCGAGGTCGACTTTGCCTTCATCCTTTCAGGGTCGATAAATTAAGTACCAGTAAAACACTGGAGTCGATATAATCGACTAGTTCCCTCCCCAACAACTTCAGACCTTGTGAATCGAGTAGAAAGGATTATTATTATTTTATGTTTGACTTTTGTTTTGCATTTGTACAAGTTGGATCCAAGTCTCACCCAGAGACCTCAAGAGACAACAAGTTAGAAGTTCATGTAGGTGTTATGCCTAGGGTACCATATATTTGGATTTGTACAGTTTTGTTCAAGTGAATGTTTAAGAAACCATAAGAAAATTATGTTTGCTTTAAAATTTGAGATCATATAGACAGTATTTTACGTAGGATATGGGCAGTTCCCATGAGCACTATCTTTTGAACTTCAACCATTTTGGGGTTTCCTATTATTATTATTATTATTATTATTATTATTATTATTATTATTATTATTATTATTATTATTTTTATAATTATTATTATTATTATTATTATTATAATTATTATTATTATTATATACTTGGCTTCTGCTTTGTATTTGTCCTGCCAAAGACGGCTTTGTTTTTCATCCATTTCGGAGTCGCTAAAATAATTACGTCTAAGATACTGGAGTCAATATTATCGACAGACACCCTCCGCCAAAACTGCTGACCTTGTGCCAAAATTAGGAAGCGGTATTCGATAATTATATATTGTATGATATGCAAGAGGCTTTCTATCTCAGAAGCAGCCGAAACATTGAGCAATAGTCGTTTACTAAGTGCAGTAATGCTCGGGATTCCCGCTGACATCATATTTCGTCTTTGTTTGGCTATACATTCAAACAGGAAATGGTAATATAATAAACATTTTCCTGTTACACATTTTTCTGGATACATTATAGTATAATTAGAAAGTAAATAGTATATTTGGAAAGTATGAGAAATTCAGCATTTCATCAATAATTTCACCTTACTTTTTACACGTAACAGCAGAAATTTTCAATTTCAACACTTCTATGATAATGGTACCTCATAAATATTTTATTGTCAAATATGATTAAATGTCACATCACTATCACACAAAGTCAACAATCATTTTCTTAATAATTTTGATGTATAAATATTTTTTTAATTTTTTTATTTCATATTTTATCTTTATTTCTGTGTGCTCGTGCGCGAGTGTGCGCGTGCGTAATTAGGTCTTTTCCCTAAGTAGTTTCTCTGAATCGTTTCATATTTTTCCGAATTATACGAGGATTCTCTTTTTTCACCTGCTCTTCATAAACACACACGCACAAACACACACGCTCGCACACGCAAACACACACCCACATATTCACACACGCACATATGATCTCTCTCTGTCTCCTCTCCTTCACTCACTCACGAATTCTCTCAGTGGCTGAGCTTCACGTACAACTGAGTGTATGTATGTACGTGTGCATACGACTGTGTCAGTGTAGGCGTGCATACTTAGTGTATGTCTGTGTCAGCTAATGAATGTGTACGTGTGTCGATTGGTACATATCTGAATATGACAACCAGCAAGTGATGAGATAACTTTCAGTGCAAACGCTAGAGTGTAGTTCCCAAATTTGAATTATCAAAATATATTTTTCCAAATTTAGATATCCAGTTCGATCACTTCTACACACACAAACTCTCTCTCTCTCTCTCTTTCTTTCTTTCTTCCTCTACCTCTTTTTCTCTCTACTACTTTATCTCTCTCCTCCTCAAACCCGATGTTGCCTGAACAGGTACATGATGTACCGCGCATCAGGCGTCGAAGTGGTTGCGGAGCAACGTGAGGTCAAGTGTTTTGCTGATGAACACCAGGCACCAGATGGTCTAGGAATTGAAATCATGATCTTATGACCGCTAGGCCATTAATCCTCAGAAAATATTACATACATAATGTATATTGGTTCGAAATTTTAGAACGAGGATTGCAATTTCAATGGATGGTTTAAGTCGAATATGTTGAGCTTTGTAGACAACTAATACTTATTTTATTCACCTCGAAATAATGAAGGGCTAAGTCAACTGTGGTGGAATCTATATATGTGTGTGTCTGTGTGTGTGTGTGTGTGTGTGTGTGTGTGTGTGTGTGTGTGTGTGTGTGTGTGTGTGTGTGTGTGTGTGTGTATGTGAGTGTGTGGGCGCGTATGCGTGTGTGTCCAGCTATAAATATATATGTGTCTGCGTATGCGACTTTGTGTGAGCGCTGTTTGCGGATGTGTGTGAATGTGTGAAATCTACACATGGCCCAACTGGATACGAACATTGATTTCCCATTTTCTCTTATTCGATTGTAAAGCACCATCAACGTCCCTGTAATTATACCGGGACATTGACATCAGAAGTAGCATAATAAGTATTTTTATCTTAAGTAAATGTAAATGAAAATACACGGATGTAATCTTTTCGAAAAGAATTCTATACTCCCCAACCAATAGTTTTTGATTAAAACAAAATGTTTTTATTTGTAACTTCTAGGATGTTTTATGAATGGTATATGCTATACAGCTGGTCGGACAATTGACGATAAAAATGACTGTGTTAAACATACCTGCACTAATTTAGGAGATAGAAGATATGAGTGGGAAACCACACATGCCGGTATGTTAAAATATTACTTTACATTATTTCTCTCTGTCTCCCTCTCCCGCTACCCCCTCTCTATTTCTCTGTATCCCTCATTCTCTCTCCCCTCTCTCTATCTCCCCCTCTCTCTCTCTGCTTCTCCCTCCGCCAATTTTTCTCTCTCTATATAAATTATGATAATAATATAAATTTAATCAAAAGATTAAATGTGGTACTTAAAATGTTTGAGGCACCAGCATTTGGTAGGATAAAAACCAATAACAAAATCAAGAGATTTGGTGAATAAAATATGAAGAAAAGCAACAATAATTCATCAGATTATAGCAGTACGTACGTTTCGTACAAACTTCATTTATTTATGTAGTGAGAACACCACATAAGATGTGCAATGAAAATGTACTCCTCAGCTGCATAATGGAAGTTCATTTTAGAAAGTCATTTTGTAGATGTGTACAAAAACAAGAGTAGGAGATGAAGAAAATACCATATTGACTGGTATCAGCAGTCTAGTCTACACATCTACAAAATGACTTTCTAAAATGAACTTCCATTATGCAGCTGAGGAGTACATTTTCATTGCACATCTTATGTGGTTAGGGCAGCGGACTCGCGCTCATAGGATCGCGGTTTCGATTCCCAGACCGGGCGTTGTGAGTGTTTATTGAGCGAAAACACCTAAACGTCCACGAGGCTCCGGCAGGGGATGGTGGCGAACCCTGCTGTACTCTTTCACCACAACTTTCTCTCACTGTTTTTGTTGTGCCTGTAATTCAAAGGGTCAGCCTTGTCACACTGTGTCACGCTGAATATCCCCGAGAACTACGTTAAGGGTACACGTATCTGTGGAGTGCTCAGCCACTTGCACGTTAATTTCACGAGCAGGCTGTTCCGTTGATCAAATCAACTGGAACCCTCGACCTCGTAAACGACGAAGTGCCAACAACTCATCATTTTAGACCGTTATACACTTTTTTCTACTTACATTATACCTTTCACCCATCTTATAGAATGGTGATTTATATTTTCTTATCAAGCCATCTTATTACCTTTATTTAATTGCTTTTTTGTTTATTTATTTATTTATTCATTCATTTCTATACATATATACATTTTTTAAAAAATTATTTATTATTAAATTAACTTATATATTTGTTTCCCACATCTTCTCGCTCTATATTGATATATTGACATATTGAAATATGAAGTAATGATATATTGATCAATTGATATGGAATTCTTCCTCTTTCTTCCCTGCCCATTCGTATCTATTTCTGCCTGTCCATAATTTTAAACCTTTGTATATGCTGTAACAAAGTTTATCTGCTCTAAAACATCCAACCAACTCATACTAGTCACTTAATTTCATTAATTTCATGTATTTTACTAACCTCCCTTTGATTGTAAATTATCTCAATATACACTATATTAGGAATCTGAATCGCATTTTTTTTTCTTTTTCTTGTTAATTTGTTTATCAAACTTTTTATTTAATTGTATTGATAACAACCTATATTTTTAATGTTTTCAATAGCAAATATTGCATTTTATCATATAAGCCTTAATTTGACTATGTTACTTCAATGAGAAGCTTCTAACTTATATAATTACATAAATTCCTAATTATATTATTATTCTCCCACCTCCATCTTGTTTTTAAATGAATTCCGACTTTTTAGCATGTCTTTTGCATATAATTAACTAATTAATTATATTTCGTATATAGATGCGTGTTGTCTTCTGTTTTATGTTTATACTTACATAAAAACAAATTCTCACTTGTCTATTCAATAATATATTCTTTACTTTTCATTATCTTATTACTTTATTTTATTTATATCATCTTGCATTTTTATTTGATCTCTATTGTATTTATATGTTGTAATGCACCTAAAGGAATGTATTTTTATTAGTTCACTATAATACTATAATATTATATTAATTTTAGATACTGCTTATCTATAATGTTAACTGGAGGCGCAATGGCCCAGTGGTTAGAGCAGCGGACTCACGGTCATAGGATCGCCAACAACAACAATAATAATGTTAATTATTTATGATATACTGCTATCACATTCTTATAACCACCTTCACAATTTCTTTCATTTAATACTCTAGAGAGATATATTGTTTTAATATCATATCATATTCTTTATTTTTGTAATTACTTCGATAAATATACTACCTCTCTTCGCTTTATAGGGTCCATACCATGTTCTTTCTATATAGCATTTATCAATTAACGGTTTGGAGCCGTATACAGTGGAACATGAAAATGTAATGACATATTTTTAGCCAACTCTGATGAGATTCAGGTTTAATATGTTTTAAATTATGTTAATCAATTTCTAAAGTCTTGAACCGAAATAGCTGTCAGAGATGATGTCCAATTTTATAATTAATAGATAATTATTAATTTAATTATCTCTCTATTTTCTTTGTATATATATATATGTGTGTGTGTGTATGTGTGTATATATATACACACACACATATATATATACATATATATATATAGATTGATATATAGACAGACAGACAGACAAATAAACAGACAGACAGATATATATATATATAGAGAGAGAGATATAGATAGACAGACAGACAGATAGATAGATAGATAGATAGATAGAGAGAGAGAGAGAGAGAGAGAGAGAGAGAGAGAGAGAGATTATATTGTATTGTAATTCGTAGTCGCCCTCTGTATTATTCGGTTCACAAGTAAATGGAAGAATATTTATAAAGCAAGAGAGGTGAATGAAAGACCTCTTGGAAATTCCGCAGCTTATGTTGATTTTGTTTGATTGCATGACTCTGTTGTTGTGCAGATGTCTAGCTTAGCAAACTACGTCGAAGATAAAAGTTACGGAAAAGATATTGTATATTTCTAGAATTTTCATTATTCAAACATGATGTCGGACATTTTACTAATCAATTTATGTATACATAAGTTCATCATAAGTTCATATCTTTTGTACGATAGTTTCCAAATACGATTTAGTCCCAGAGGTTGACTTTGCCATTCCTCCTTTTACAGGTCAATAAATTAAGTACTACTTGAACTTCGATGTAATCTACTTAATCACTATCCCAACGTGGGAGGCAAGGAATAATTGTTGTTTAGTTCTTCTACAGTTTCCTCAGCTCTCGAGCTAGATCCTGATATCTCTCAATTATTTCTTTGGTATTACCTCTGCTATTGTAGGGAATTGCAAACTCTGTAATCTTATAGTATTTGTTTAGTTTGTCCTCTATCAGCATATCTGATCTTCTTACTTAATTAGTATTCTTTTATTTTTCTATTCTTTTACTTGTGTCAGTCATTTGATTGCAGCCATGCTGGATTACCGTCTTTAGTCGAGCAAAGCGACTCTAGGACTTATTCTTTGTAAGGCTAGTACTTATTCTATCGAATCTTTTTGCCGAACCGCTAAGATACGGGGACGTAAACACGCCAGCATCGGTTGTCAAGCGATGGTGGGGGGACAAACACAGACACACAAACACACACACACGCACATAGTGAGAATTTACAAAAAATAAAAGACGAAGACGGGTGCGTAAACAACAAACATATGTCTTAGTTTAGCGCTCGGGAAGTGAGACAGTCTTTTACGTTTCGAGCCTACGCTCTTCGACAGAAAGGGACACAGAGATAAACAGGGAGAGAAAATAATAAAAAAGATTTAGTGGTTAGCGATCTATTTATATATACGACGGGCTTCTTTCAGTTTCTGTCAGCCAAAATCCACTCACAAGGCTTTAGTCGGCTCGAGGCTATAGTAGAAGACACTTGGTCAAAGTGCCACGCAGTGGGACTGAACCCGGAACCATGTGGTTCGTAAGCAAGCTACTTACCACACAGTCACTTCTGCACCTATATGTCTAGTCTTTATGGGGAAGTTTCTCAAGATGTCTTAATACTAATTTTCTATCACAGACTGTGGTTCGTGTTCATACTAGTTTTCTGTTGTTGTGAAGCCACGTACTCGGTTAACATCCCAATGCATTCTTTTACCTAAACAGTCATGTCTGCTTTCATACTTCTATTGTGCTACTGTCCTGCACTCACGCTGAAAATGGTTGATATTTTTTTCTCTTTCTTATACATCTTACATTTGATGTCTAACTGACTTTTGTCGATGATTGCTTTATCAGTTTTGTACTGTTTGATGGGATATAATTAGCATTTCTCTATCTTATTTCAATGTCTCTCTTTAGCTTTCAATCAGGTTCTTCTATCGATTCCTCTCAGGGCTGGTAGTATATTTCTAAAGTTTTTAGATATATTTTTTTCAGATTGGGTGGCATTGAACCCAATGCTCCGTTGGCAATAGGGATACCCTTTATGTTTGACTCTCGTAGCTGCCACATCTTATCGATCTCGATTCTCAGGTCTCGATATTTATCAATCTTTTCTCTTTTTATCATTTATGGTTTCCTTTCATTATAATTTTATTTCAGCTGCCGTATTACCAGGTATCCACCGGAGGCCAAGAGTAGCGAGGGCACTTTTGTTTTGCTATTTTTGCTAAAACTATCACCGCATTTATTCTATTTTAGATGAAGAGTGTTTTCTGTAGTAAATGGGCTGTATCCATCAAGGTTATCTTTTGTAGCTCACGGAGACTGGAGTTACCAGGAAATTGCTTAATATATTTCTCAACTCCCTTCTTTATCATTCCCAATGTACCAATTACTACTGGTATTATCATAGTACCAAACTTCCACATTTTTGCGATTTCAATTTGCAGATCTTTGTTGTAAGAAAGATTTTTGTATTCCTTTCTTGAGACATTTTTGATCTGTGGGACAGACATATCAATTAACAGATAAGTTTTTCTGATAATGTCTGGTCAATTGGAGTAAATTTTTTTGTCTATCTATATTGGGAAGTTCCAAAGGACGGTGACGCCCTTGCTATTTACAACATCCTCTGGATGGTGCCTGTACCATTTATCATGGGATTTAATTTTGTAGTATTTACAAGCATTCTAGTGGTTGTACTACCCTAGTCTGTCATGTCTTATGAGGTACTCCTTTACAGCGAGGACTTGGCAACCAGAAACAACATATACGAAACCCAATATACCCATCATGACTATCCGCCTGATAAAGATACACCGGGCATGTTCATGACAGCCATATGTGCGCGACAAGATGATCTCATATCAAGATTAACAGCGCATAACCTTCCAGGTGGGGCCCTGTTAAAATTTTCTTCAACTCGAAAGGTCCCTGTATGGTTTGTTTAAGGATGATGAACAAAACACCCAACTTTCCAAAGGTAAATTATTCGAACCCCAAAGGATTCCTCTCAACACATGGCTATGATGCTTCCCCAGTACCTCTGCTCGTGATCAGAGATGCACATATCGTCAAACACTAAGGGACATGCACAAATAGTTAAGATCAAATAATTGACAACAAATCTGTAGTATTAAGCAGAATATTTGCTGTAGCCCATCTTTTATACCAAGACAAAACAATGTACATGATAACACATCCAATCAATTAACATCAGAAGCCATGAGAGCCACTGCCTGGTACTGCATCAGGGCATTTATTATTATTATTATTATTATTATTATTATTATTATTATTATTATTATTATTATTATTATTATTATTATTATTATTATTATTGTTCAGGAATAAGGAGAGAACACCGAGGAAGTTTAACATGTGAGAACGATAAATCACTGCTCCGAAACTTATCCAAAAACATCGGAAATAAAGACATCGCATGGAGCCAAAAAATATATTATTAATATATTATATAATATATATTATTATTATATATTATATATTATTATTATTATTATTATTATTATTATTATTATTATTATTATCATCATCATCATCATCATCATCATCATCCTCAAATCCATCCATCTACGATGAGGGCATAAAACGAGGGACGAAAATCATATCAACAGTATGTACTGAAAAATATGTAAATGGATTTTAATATCAATATGATTGTAAAACTTCTTTGTAGACATTCTTTTGTGTTGGGTCAACACTAATTTTCAAGTTACTGGAGTCCGTGCTGTACGCATAGCGACGTATAACTGGCCGCGTGTAAACATTGGAGTCGGTAAAAGTACACCTACACGATCTTAAGTATGGCCCTGTGCCTTGTTTGCTGTAGATGAGAATGCCAGTTACATAGGAGACTGCCTGCGTCTTAATTGGAACGAAAACTGGTTATCGGTTGGTATAAGGGGTATCTGCGGAATGAACAGGCGTTTACCATTGTGGGGGCCAGTTGCAATCACTGCTTCAATAACCTTGGAATTTAGTTCTGGTACCTTGTATCTCGTTCCACTGCAATGTCCATTGCTTGGATCAAGATTCATAAGGAACATTATCGGACAGTTCTTTTTCAATTGAATTTTATGGAGTGGCAATCCCGATGGATTTAAGTGGTTCAAGAAATCCTGTGGGTAGTGGTGGTAATTTTCGTCAGCTGTTGTATCTGAACTACAGTACTCTCGACTTTCCCGAGGGAAGTTGCTAATCATATGCTCATTCACACTGTTTACCTCTTCATTGGTTGAGGCGTTGACAGCTTGTGAACACAGCTATGATACGATTTTGTAGTTTTCACTTAAATCATTAAAGACGAATTTGGATTCTAGCCAAATTTGAATCACATTCTTCAGTGGGTCGGAGAACGGACATTGTTCGGAACCGATGTCGCTTAAATAGGTTGCTAAAGTTGCATCTGATGAATTTCGTACCCTCATGTTTTTCTTTAGACTCAACTCCGTCAAAGACCTCCAGATTTACGAATTTTTCAAAGTGGCTTGCTCTATTTGGGCTCGACCACCACGTTTAACAACAGGTAGAATCTGCTTCCTGTCGCCTACAAAAAGAACCAATACTCCTCCAAACAGAGTTGCGTAGGAAACGATCCAAGTATTCGTATATGAGCCTGTCGCCTTGGCTGACTTCATAGACTGGTCATTCTGAAGAGTTGTGCAGTTGCATCCTGAGATGACACATTGCAGCAGGAGTCCGGTATTATGTTTATAGGCACATTGAACCAAGAATGAAATATCCGGTCATTGTGCAGCAATGTTGCCACAATATCAAACAGAGCTGTGGCGAGTACGATTGTTTTTTTCTCCGAACGTAGAAAATCTACGATGGCCTTGATAAGATATGTTTTGCTAGTTCCACCATTCGCGCTTAAGGCGAAAACCTTGTTTTCCTTTTGTAAAACTGAGTTTACAACCATATGAAAGTTGTGCTTTTGGTCAATATTTAGAGTATTGTAGATGTCTGTAGACACTATTCGAAGGCACTCTGTGTTATAGTTACATTCTTCTGCGATAATCTTTGGTATCAGTTGATTAGTTTCGTTATATTCAGGTTGAGGCAGTGGGAAATTTCGAACCAGGTCAAGTTTATCTCTTTGCATTCGCTCCTGCAGACGAATCAATATTTTATTTTCAATGCGAGAGGTAAGAGCTTTAATGTTGTTTCTTTGCATGAGGTTTCGTCCTGGTTCAGTTTTTCATTCTTCCCGAAAGTTCATCGGATCAGGTGGCCGGCAGTAAATAAACATGATGGCGAAGAAGTCGCGTAGCGAATCTCCGAAGCGAATACTAGCTGCTTCCCCCATTGCACGGTGTATTTTTTGGTCGTCCGATATCAGACCAGTTTTCTTGCAGGCCTCCTGAAATGTTGAACATGCATTTCCCTCCACGGTCTTCAGTTCATCAAAGCTGGTCGCATATGTTGAAGGAGGATCCGAAGGTGAAATAGTTCTGACTGATGAGCACTATATGGTATGATTAGGATTCGTCCGATATTATCAGTTTTGACGTTACGATTATCATCTGTTGTGCCTTTTTTTCGTTTTTGCTACGACTTGGTTTTATTGTTCCTATATATATATATATATATATATATATATATATATATATATATATATATATATATATATATATATATATATATATTATATATATATATATAATACAAAGAATATATATGCATGTATACACACATATATGTATATACTTACATCTACATGTGTATATAGATGCATATCAGGGTACAGGACGTTAGAACAATGAACTACAGACATATAAATTTGACATGGGCGATTCTTTCTTGTCTTGGGATTCATGGTCAAACGGCTGGGTGGAATTGCGCGAAAAATTACACAGATGTGTAGAATGATCCGGTGGTGACGCTGAGCTTTGTATTTTTCATAGCTCCCATGGTTACGAGATAATCTACTATAATAATACTCTTGCGTTTATGAATGAGAAAGGAAGGGGTGATAAATGAATAAAGAAGGAAGGCATGATAGATGAATAAGGGAGGAAGAAGTGATGTCATGCTTGGTAGTGGGATGATGAAAATTGTACGCTGAAAAATTAATCAAACAGCGTTTCAACTCTGTGTGAATATGTGTGTGTGTGTGTGTGTGTGTGTGTGTGTGTGTGCACGCAACGGAAGTGAGATGGTTCATCTTTGTTCGCTTAATATTTGCATTTATTTTTTGATTTGGTTGAATCTTGGTTGGTTTTTTTTTTGGTCAGTTATTTTTAGCGTTTTGACAGAAAAAAGTCATTCTAAAATTGTTTTTTAACGGAAGTGTGCCCAAACAAGTCGAATGCTTACACAGAGCAGGTTTCACAGCCACATCATCAAAACCAACCGGGTGAAATCGGGCTTAGCTGCTAATATATATATAAATTTTGAAAAAGTTGGAGTCAACAGGAAGGAGGACGGTTAGATATTTACAATTGTTTCCGCGCAGAGTAATTCTCCATGCTTGCAGGTATTTGGTTATGTAACCGTTTCCCTGCATTATGAGATCCAGTTGTGTTTCCTTGTGATATATAAATATCGTCTCCATAAAATCAAATTCTCAGCTTCAGGCGCATCCTATCCGTCTGACGCGGCATACAAGTTAGTAGTAGCCACTGAGTGTATCAAGAGACGTGTTGCGGGTGAAAGTCTGTTGGTAAACTGCATTGAAGAAATGGATTTAGTGGGATGGTGGTTTTGCTATTAAATAGTTTTGCTATTAAAGGGACTGCCGTTTTAAAGGCATTGGCATTTGATTACTTTGTAGTGTTGATTTATTCATCATAGTAGGCTACACTTTCGATTGTACTTGGCTGATCTATAAGAATTCACTGGTCTTTTAGTTTGATGGCTTACATGTACACGTACATCATTTTGTCTATATCTACATTTATATACGCCAATACGTACACATACATGCCCCCACACACATATACATTTATATACATACCCATGTTTGGACACACACATACACACACAGATACACGCACAAATACTCACACACGCAAGCACACACACACACACACATATATATATATATATATATGTCACCATGATAGATCGCTGACCAACACATTCAATTTTTTTTTTCTCCGTGATTTTCTCCTTGTTTTCTCCGTATTCTTTCTGTTGAAGAGCGTAGCTCGAAACGTTAAAGACTTTCTCTATTCCCGAGCGTTAAACTAATACATCCTTTTGTTGTTTACACCACCTGTCCTCGTCTGTTGTTTTTTTAGTAAATTCTCCCATATATATATCTATATATATATATATATATATATATATATATATATATATATATAAATTCCTATACATTTCCCTGAGAAGAAGTTTACATTTTTAACATCGACGATTCCTATGGATCGCATAAATTGTAATTCTTCGAAACATATGTCGGAATAAAGTATGCAGTTATGACATGCGTTCACTCCATTCCTTAAATTTATATATATATATATATATATATATATATATATATATATATATATATATACAAACATACAGATATATGCGCGCACGTGCACACGTAGACACACATACAAATATATGTACATATGCACACACGTACACATATGAATACAAACATACATACATGCATGTGTGGTATAATGAACGTTGACGATATTGGTTAATAAACAGAAAGAGAATTCAGCGTGCGATAAGATATGCCCGTTTATTAGCAAAGCATACACAGTAATGGGCTCTTCCTATTAGGGAAACGAATGTGTTCTTTTAAACTAGAGAGTCCACGTAATGGTCGGTGACTAATCTAATGGAGATAACACGAGATCCCCCTTTCAGGTTATGAGTTCACTCTTAGTGTACACTGCCGGCTTGGTAATTCCCGATTTGTCAACACAGGGACATCCCTGTGCGCAGGGAACTGGGTCTTTGTTTGGTCAATTTGTTCGGTGAGATGTTCTGCTGAAATATCGCGGCTGTACTCGGGAACATTTCTGGGTGTGGTTGGTAAGATGGACAATTCTATTGGAGTAGCTACCTGAGGAAACTTGGTTTTCTCACTTCTATTGCGAAGATGGCTTCTGATTCGTCGAAGTAGTCCTGAATCTGCCTCGACAAGTATTGACCTTGGTGATAGGTTTCACCACTTTGGCTGGACTGGTTTTAGGTGTCTTCACCCAAACTGGCTGTTCTTCAGTAAAAGATACTCAATGACGTTTGTCGAAATTGACTTATTGTTTCAATTTGAGCTGAGAGTGCATTTTTGTGTTGCTCAACATTTTCTTGGCAGGATACATTTTTATAAGAAATTGTTGGAATGCAACTCCTGAGTTTCCTGTTCATCAACAACTCTTCAGGACTCTTGCCATGTTGTAGTGGAGTAATGCGATAATTAAGCACTGCGATATATGGATCATTTGCTTTTCTTCTTTTTTTAGAAAGTTTTTACCTATCTGAACTGCACGCTCAGCTTCTCCGTTTCCTTGTGGATAATGGAGACGACTGGCGAGGTGTAAAAAGCCAAAAACATTTGAAAAATCCCAGAACTCCTTCAATATGAATTGAGAACCATTATCCGAAATGACAACCTCCGGTATACCATATCTAGCAAATATTGATTTGCAGTTGTCAACGATAATGCTTGATATTGTTGTCTGTAGATGAGATAACTCTATCCATCTAGAATAGTAGTCAATGACTAATAGATATCTGTGTCTTTTCAATTCGAACAAGTCCATTCCTACCTTCTGCCATGGAAAGTCAGGTAACTCGGTAGGTCGTAGTGGTTCTGGTGGATATTTCTTTTCCTTCTCACAGATACTACACCCTCCTATGTTCTCAGCAATTTGCTTGGAAAAACCTGACCACCAAACATTGTCTCACGCCAGTGTTGGCATTTGACGATACCTTGGTATCCTTCGTGTAGACGATCCAAGATGTCTTTCTGGAGGTCTGCGGGGATGATGAGTCGGCTCTGATACAGTAAGAGTCCCTGATAAACTGTTAGGTACTGCCGTACAAACCAGTAAGATATTGTGTGACTGCTTCAGGCCAGTGGTCCATCTTGTAGAAGTTGATAATTTGACCACGGATTTTATTAGTGTCTTGTTTCTGCCTGATTTCCTCCAGTCGTTTGTCACTCACGGAGATGTTCTCTATGATAGTACGGATGAACATGTCTGACTCTGTCTCCTGCTGGAACTCTTGTTTCGTTGGTATTCTGCCAGGAGCCCTGGATAGGATATTTGCTGTAATGAGGTTTATCCTGCAGTGTGTGTGATCTCATAGGTGAATCTCATTAGGCGCATGCGGAAACGCTAGATTCTTGGAGTCAAATCAAATCTGGATTCTTGGAGTTTTTAGCAGTGGTAGTATAGGCTTGTGATCTGTTTCTATCAAGAACTTTGGTGGTCAGCACATCTGCAGCAAGAGTTGGACTCAGTTTACAGATGGGCTGAGGATAATAATATGCAGTTGAATGCTGAAAAATTCCAAGCCCTGCGCTATAGCGTCCAAAACTGAATATGAAACTTACAGAGTACACTGGTCCACAAGGAATTTCAATCCCAGAGCCGAAATCAGTGAAGGGCCTGGGTATTGACATGAGTGATGATACCTCTTTCCCTGTGCACATTACCAGGATGGCGACAAAGTGCAGATGACTGGCTGGATGGATCTTGAGAACATTCAGAACCAGAGAGAAGGAAGCCATGATGGTTCTCCAGAGGAATTCGTTCTCAGACGCCTGGATTACTGCTCGTAGCTATGGTCACCCACCAGTGTGAAATTAACAGCGGACTTTGAAGTAATCTAGAGAAGATTCACAAGGAAGATCATCTCTTTGCAACTGCTCAGCTACTGAGAAAAGGCTGAAACAGCTAAGACTCTACTCCCTGGAGCAAAGATGGGAGAGGTATGCTATAATATACATCTGGAAGATCCTGGAAAGTATTGTGCCAAATTTTGGCATTGAAAGCTACAGCAATGCCCAAACGGGACGACACTGCATAGTGCCAAAGATCCCAGCAACGCCATCATGCTTCAGAACCATTTACTGCAACATCCTGAGTTTCAGGGGCGCACAGCTTTTTAATATTCTTCCAAAAAGCCTTAGGAACCTGCAAAAAGTAGATGTAGGCGTTTTTAATTCAAAGCTGGACCTCTTCCTGTCGAGAGTCCCAGATGAACCTACCTCACGGCAAGAGGTGCAGATGAGGGTAGCTATATCAAACTCCATTCTTCACCAAGTGCCACATGTCGGAGGAATAGCTCAGTAATAAAAGTGTAGCAAAATGGCGGTGCATCATCAGCATGACCGCATCAAAAAAAAATCAGGAACCAATGCAAATAATCTAAAAAATGGAAAAAAATCATAGATTAACCAGTACATTGATAGGACCACCTTTAAAGTTTATTTAACCTTTAAATGCGGTCCTATCGATGTACTGGTTAATCAATGTTGTTCTCAATTTTCTAATTATTTATATATATATGTGTGTGTGTGTGTATATATATATACATGCATACGCACACAAACACACACACATATATACATACATACATACACAAGTTGTATATATATATATATATATATATATATATATATATACTCCAACACCGCCGGAAGCGCTACTCATTTGTATGATTTGGAAAATATTCCATCAGTATTGCACAAATGATGTTGGCATCAATTTTGAAATCCATCCAAGACTTGGCCCCCATGCTATCCGCCCACTACAAAAATCGAATTCGGTACACATAGCAATATTGCGTCACAATTACTTCACCTCAACTGGTCAGCTATCTTTAATACCATACCAAAATACGTCAAAACGGATGCCATAAAATTCAAACGTTCACTGGAGAAATATCTTCAAAAAATCCCGGACCAACCTCCTACACCCGGATATGTCTCCAACAATAATAACTCTTTGCTAGAGTGGGCCATGGTGCCTCATGTATGACTAAAAGACTTCAGCAAGAGGTGCTATTAAGTTAGACATGGTCTGGGCCCATACTGGCCGAAACCTATCAAAGTTATCAAAGTTATATACTCTCTACCACTACCAATGAACAAAAAACTGAAGTACGTATTTGACAATATATTCTTCGACAGGCAACTATTAGACTTAATTACTGTTGAAATATCTTTCATCATAGTTATGTTCGATCAATGTTTACCAGTAGCTAAAGAACAATAGTAATATGTAATTGAATTAGTGAAATGTATACATTTATAATGATGCTTCTCTAAATTACAACTTTCTGTATTTTCTTTATATTTCTGTTACGTATAGGATTCGATGTTTTCACTCGACTTTCCTAACATTTATAAGAAATGTAACACGTAAAAATTTCCCTGTGTTGCTTGTATTTAGATGAAGTATGTTTCAGGTACAACAGACCTTATAAAGATTAATTCTGACAGAAGCACAAAAAACTAGTAAATTGTTCACTACGACAATCTCAATACCTCGCTGGTATGTATTTCATAGATTCTAACGAAGAGAAATGTTAAATTGTATTCCGTATGATTAAAAATAAGAAAGTAATGGCCGAAACTAATAATCCTTTCGACTATAGGCACATGGCCTGAAATTTTAGTCGGAGGGGACCAGCCGATTACATCGATCCCAGTGTTTCACTGGTACTTGATTTATCGACCCTGAAAGATGTAAGGCAAAGTCAGCTCCGGCGGAATTCGAACTCAGAACGTAAAGACAGGCGAAATACCGCGAAGGATTTTGCCCGGCATGCTAACAATTCTGACAGCTCGTCGCCTTATGGCCGAAACTAATGATAACTGATTACCGTAAAGCACCTTTTTCGATGCTCAAAGGTTTGTGAATCTCAACTAATGTTTCTAATACAGTAATAAAACTCCCTTTATTTTGGTTGACTTTAATCAGACATTTTTAGCTTACAAATAGAAATTTCTGACCTTGCTTTACTGTATGATGAATTTGGCACATAGATACTCAGAAACAAATCCTCGTGAAGAATGATGAATAGTTTCAGTTATTAAAACTATATAGATACATAAATAAGAATACGCTTAGTCAATATGCCCTAGCTATCATATGTGATAATGCCTCAATGATATTAATAGTCTGGTAATAATTTAATTGTGGTTAACTGCTACTACGTAGGATATCGTATTCACAATTTTGTTCAATGCTCAAATTACTTTCTTTTAATAAGATTTTCTGAATAAATGTCTGTAGTTATTTATTTGTTGAAGTAAAATGAAATATCCATTCAATGGAGAAAGAATTGTGCTATAAAATCGATAAATTTTTTGTCTTGCTAATTTGTACTAATGTGTAAAGGAAATTATCTTACTGCGATGAATACATACGATGCCTAGATTCTCGACTGAACGCTTGGTAATGATTCATGCTATCAAGGTGAATAATGATGAGGAACTTTTATATTAATAATTAGTCATCAGTCTGCTGTTAAAATATCATGCGTCAACATAACGAAAGTTTAACAGGTACCAACAAAGTACCGAAAGTTGAAAAAATATCTACTCGAATAATGTGCGAATGTAATAATATGATGCAGATTAATTTTTCTCTTTGTAAACTAAGGTTTGATGTGCCTTGCAAAATACGATCGCAAAACTTCGGCATATCTTGAAATATAAATACTTAGACCATTATCAAGAAATTTCCTTTTCTTATGGATTTGATGACATAAAAGACGCTCAGGCATATTGGTCGCACTCCAGTTTCAGCAGTGCATATTCAGGAAAAATGCTTTTAGTGAATTAAAGCATGTAATATAAGCACAAATTCGAATGAAGGACTCATTAATTTTTTAGACATTTTCTTGGGTAAAAGTATGAAATTCAATACGGTAAATTGCATTAGCTTATAACCATAGAGGTAGTTTATATCAAATTTTCATATTTTTGCAATGATTTTCAACATTTTGAAACCAAATATAATTCACATGTTTTTTTAAAAAAAAGGTTTCTATAGCAAGAGATATTGACGATGATTTTAGTTAATTTTAAGGTGCTCTTTCTGAAAATGCCATTCAGTTTTGCTCCATCACATCAAGATTTTCATATACAAGATACCCATTATATGCCAAATTTACAGAAATGTAATGTAGAATGCAGCATGTAATGTGATCCTATTTGTCCTTTTAGAATACCTGTGATTATTTAATAAGACCGCTTTAATTGTAGCTATAGCACATTTTAGATCATAACTATTCTTAGAATACTTTGACGTAATGCGAGTCTCGGATGTTATTGTGACAATCAAATTGGTAATTGCTCTGTCCACTGTGGACTGCTTTGATTTCTTCACTTCAATTTGCTTCGATTTTCATAGCGTGTATGTCGCAATGGCCAAAATCACTTCTGCTACATCTGTTGGGAATATCCATTCGAGGGCTGTAGGAGAAACATCGCGTGCTCATACAAGCAAGAGACAAGGATTACTTCAAAATAAAAATTTGAGACCAAGTTACATGTTTTGCACCTCGTACTGTATACAAAGTTTGCAGTAATGAGTCTCATCTTTACTTGTAGTCTGGTGGCAAGCTGAAACAAATGCCACTTGGAGCTCCAATGGCTTGGCGAGATACATTCTGCTGATTACTAATTTTGCCTTATTAATGTTGAGGATTTCAATTAAAAAAAGATCTGTAAAGATATCAAATATGCAGCTAATCAACCATTGAACGTCCGTGCGTACGTGCGTACGTACGAATACATCCCTCAAAGATGTGGAACGAATTGTTATGTTTACAGGAGTGTAAAACGCATTAAGAAGTAAACACCATTGAAATTTTAAATGTTATTTACTTTGTGTATATCTGAGTAAATATCGTATGCTTCATATATTTAATATGGGAACAATATCTTGACATAATTGTGAATAGTTTCTCTTACAATTATTGCAATGATTTTCTTTTGTTTGTAGGTTGTAAGTATAAGCATGGGTGTTATCCTGTTGGCTCGAAAAGGTTGACGAAGAAAACTTGTCTTGTTTTGCGTTGCAAGATTAATAAGAGTGTAGCCTTTCCTTCCTGGGATATAGAAGAATATGGTAGGTATTTATATTTGCTGTTGAAAGTGCTCGATTGCATCCAATATTCAGATTAGAAAAACAACTATAAATAAATAGCTTAACTATATCCATGAATTTCAAAACTGCTTTCCTTGAGTAATTTTGTTACAGTAGCATCATGCTTGTATTGCCGTTAAAATGCACAAATTGAATGTTGTAATATTGTATGTATTGTCTTCTCTATTTATAAATCGGTTAAGGGGATCGTTGAATGGATGAAAATAAAAAGCGCGTGTCATGATCACTACTAATCATTCTTTAAACCTCAGTGTATCTTTAGTTTTCATTAACAACAACACTGTTATATTATTTTTGTCAGAAGTTTGGAAAAACACTATTTCAGAAGAATATATTTTGGCAAATGGAAATGTGAAAGACATCAAATATTTTAGACAATAGAAATGTGATAATCATCGAATTTATTTTTTTCAAGAGACAATTTATAAACGACGGAAATCAAAACTTGGATCATTGATAAATATATTGTAGACTTGTTTGTCAGGGTAATCACAATAGTTCCAGCTCGATTTGAAGTTTAAGCGCAAAGCGACGATAGTAATTACTATAAGATGCTTAATCTGAATCTTCTATCTAAATCATTTCTCTGAATTAATTTCGAGTGTAATATTGTAATTAATTTTATGATAATCTGCTTGATTTATTCACTAATCTTAAATGTAATCAGACTGATGTATGTTTGATTGGCCTGTATAGTAACGAAATGGAAGACGTATAAATAGTCGCTTTGGTGAATAATCACGATACAACATCTCTACATACGAACATGATATATTCGTGGAGCTTATGTGTCAGTCTAAATTAGTCATGAGCCAACTTCGGCTCAGTGTCACACACAGCTTAACGAAGAATTACTTTGTATATTGCATAAAGTACTCTTTGTGTCTTACATGTGCCGCGACAATAGAAACATTGATAAAAAGCATCTACTCTGTTTAACATTTTCTTGTCGCATTCTTGGTCTTTACAATATTCACAGTCGTTTCCAGCATGAGATAGTAAGACGATTTCTATTATCACCATCAGTACTTGTTCCACTCATTATTTTCTGTGATTCGAAGCTGGGGTGAATGAGAATTTATAAAAAAAAAAAATACTAATAATAACCACGCGTAATGAATGCAATGTCATTGACAATAGCATTTACACTGCACTTACAAAGCGATAGTCTCTATGTAATTTATGCTACCTGTTGTGAAGAAATTGAAATTTGAAATTAGTGCAGTATTCAAGATTTGAATGTACATACAGATTTATTTGAATTTCTCGAATTTCGATGAGAGAGAAAGGGTCTTCGATGTGAGGGAATGTAGTAGAAACTAATTTGACCGATCTGGGGTTTTTTCCCAATGATATATAAAAAACTATAGTGTAACAATTTTTTTCTCAACGAGAATTGCATTGTATGCTTAATAAAAAAAAATGTGCACCACATATTATAGTTCAAATTACCCAGCAATACTGTGTGTTGTCATTCTACGATACCAGTGTATGTAACTTCAGTGTATGTAACTTCAGTGTATGTAACTTCAGTGCATGTAACTTCAGTGCATGTAACTTCAGTGTATGTAACTTCAGTGTATGTAACTTCAGTGCATGTAACTTCAGTGCCTGTAACTTCAGTGTATGTAACTTCAGTGTATGTAACTTCAGTGTATGTAACTTCAGTGTATGTAACTTCAGTGTATGTAACTTCAGTGCATGTAACTTCAGTGCATGTAACTTCAGTGTATGTAACTTCAGTGTATGTAACTTCAGTGTATGTAACTTCAGTGTATGTAACTTCAGTGCATGTAACTTCTGTGTATGTAACTTCAGTGTATGTAACTTCCGTGCATGTAACTTCCGTGCATGTAACTTCAGTGTATGTAACTTCTGTGTATGTAACTTCAGTGCGTGTAACTTCTGTGTATGTAACTTCAGTGTATGTAACTTCAGTGCATGTAACTTCAGTGTATGTAACTTCAGTGTATGTAACTTCAGTGCATGTAACTTCTGTGTATGTAACTTCAGTGTATGTAACTTCAGTGCATGTAACTTCTGTGTATGTAACTTCAGTGTATGTAACTTCTGTGTATGTAACTTCAGTGCATGTAACTTCTGTGTATGTAACTTCAGTGTATGTAACTTCAGTGTATGTAACTTCAGTGCATGTAACTTCAGTGTATGTAACTTCAGTGTATGTAACTTCAGTGCATGTAACTTCTGTGTATGTAACTTCTGTGTATTTAACTTCAGTGTATGTAACTTCAGTGCATGTAACTTCAGTGTATGTAACTTCAGTGCATGTAACTTCAGTGCATGTAACTTCAGTGTATGTAACTTCAGTGCATGTAACTTCAGTGCATGTAACTTCAGTGTATGTAACTTCAGTGTATGTAACTTCAGTGCATGTAACTTCAGTGCATGTAACTTCAGTGTATGTAACTTCAGTGTATGTAACTTCAGTGTATGTAACTTCTGTGTATGTAACTTCTGTGTATGTAACTTCAGTGTATGTAACTTCAGTGCATGTAACTTCAGTGTATGTAACTTCAGTGCATGTACCTTCAGTGCATGTAACTTCAGTGCATGTAACTTCAGTGCATGTAACTTCAGTGCATGTAACTTCAGTGTATGTAACTTCAGTGCATGTAACTTCGGTGCATGTAACTTCAGTGCATGTAACTTCAGTGCATGTAACTTCAGTGTATGTAACTTCAGTGTATGTAACTTCAGTGCATGTAACTTCAGTGCATGTAACTTCAGTGTATGTAACTTCAGTGCATGTAACTTCTGTGTATGTAACTTCAGTGTATGTAACTTCAGTGTATGTAACTTCTGTGTATGTAACTTCAGTGCATGTAACTTCTGTGTATGTAACTTCAGTGTATGTAACTTCAGTGTATGTAACTTCAGTGCATGTAACTTCAGTGCATGTAACTTCAGTGTATGTAACTTCAGTGCATGTAACTTCTGTGTATGTAACTTCTGTGTATGTAACTTCAGTGTATGTAACTTCAGTGCATGTAACTTCAGTGTCTGTAACTTCAGTGCATGTAACTTCAGTGTATGTAACTTCAGTGTATGTAACTTCAGTGTATGTAACTTCAGTGCATGTAACTTCAGTGTATGTAACTTCAGTGTATGTAACTTCAGTGCATGTAACTTCAGTGTATGTAACTTCAGTGTATGTAACTTCTGTGTATGTAACTTCTGTGTATGTAACTTCTGTGTATGTAACTTCAGTGTATGTAACTTCAGTGCATGTAACTTCAGTGTATGTAACTTCAGTGCATGTAACTTCAGTGTATGTAACTTCAGTGTATGTAACTTCAGTGCATGTAACTTCAGTGCATGTAACTTCAGTGCATGTAACTTCAGTGCATGTAACTTCAGTGCATGTAACTTCAGTGCATGTAACTTCAGTGTATGTAACTTCAGTGTATGTAACTTCAGTGCATGTAACTTCAGTGCATGTAACTTCGGTGCATGTAACTTCAGTGCATGTAACTTCAGTGCATGTAACTTCAGTGCATGTAACTTCAGTGTATGTAACTTCAGTGTATGTAACTTCAGTGCATGTAACTTCTGTGTATGTAACTTCTGTGTATGTAACTTCTGTGTATGTAACTTCAGTGCATGTAACTTCAGTGTATGTAACTTCTGTGTATGTAACTTCTGTGTATGTAACTTCAGTGTATGTAACTTCAGTGCATGTAACTTCAGTGCATGTAACTTCTGTGTATGTAACTTCTGTGTATGTAACTTCAGTGCATGTAACTTCAGTGTATGTAACTTCAGTGCATGTAACTTCTGTGTATGTAACTTCTGTGTATGTAACTTCTGTGTATGTAACTTCTGTGTATGTAACTTCAGTGCATGTAACTTCTGTGTATGTAACTTCTGTGTATGTAATTTCAGTGCATGTAACTTCAGTGCATGTAACTTCTGTGTATGTAACTTCTGTGTATGTAACTGCTTGGTTTAGTTCCTTCCATCTTTTGTTCAAGATGGATTTTCCTTTTTGGTCAAGTTTTAAGAAACGTAATTGGATTCATACCATATCTTCTAACTAGGAGAGGTAAAATGACAGGTAAAAATCTGTACAGCTTGATTTTCTTCTCACAGGGGAACTAAAATAGGTTTCTGAAAATGTAAATAATTTAGTATATTTCAAATTCTATTACACTTTGCCGAAATACATGGCGGCGAGATGGCAGAATCGTTAGCACGTCGGGCAAAATGCTAAAATTATTAAATAAATCTCAGCTGAGCACTGGGGCTGATGTAGTTAACTAAACTCTTTCCTAAATTGCTGGCATTGTACCCAAAACTTGAAACCAGTATATTGTTAGCTGAAATAAATATATTGACAAGTGGCAATCCACATTTCTTGAAATAAATGAAAGTTACTTTTGTGTCGCATGCAGGTTGCTTAGAAGAAGGCGTTTGTCGGAGAATCGGATGGAAAGAAGTCAGAGAAAAGGAGTGTATTGAAGCGGCTTGTGTAAAAAACGCACTAGGATATACTGAATTTCAAAAGAATGTCATTGGTAAGTTTCTAAATCTCTTCACCAAAATGTCCTTGATATATGACGCTCAAGTACATATTTTCCAAATAGCAAAATTTTACACACATCATACATCAGCAGGAAACTATATTTGAGGTGTACTTATCAATTCCATATTAAAAGTATAATGATATTTTGGGATATATAATTTATGCCACAATTATAAAACGTTAAGGATTTAATGGACATATGTACCGTACGTTGTCTTAACACTATTTAGAATAGTCAGTCATATGTGCTTATTCTGCTAAATAATTATACAAAAAAAAAAAAAGAAGGAAATGGCAGTGATTAGTATCAATTCAGCTCTATGGTTCAATTTGAATTCTAAAAACTGATTGTGTGAATTTTCTCGCTTCTTTATAAAAACAGAAAATGTAATAGTTATCAATAGAGAAATAATAATTCGCGACAAAATAGTAAACAACTATTACTTGATAACGTAACAGAGTTTCCAAACTTTTTGCAAGTGCAGCCTACTGGTGCAAAAAGATATATAATATTTCATTGAAATTGTACTGTTCAATACTAATAAATTTCTAAGTTTTGGAGACAATACAAGCAACATACCTTAAGCGTAGGCTTATAATATACTGGATAATTCATCGAAAATATCTTTGCTCTAGTATGAAGTACAATATAACTGAAGTTCGGGACAAAATTTCATACATTCCAGATAAATAGTAAATTTTAGTAACCATGTTTAGACAGTTGAAATACGTGGTGATTAACGAGAAACTAATTAGTACAGGGTGTAGTCAATCTTAGACGAACCATTCTTTGCATTCTTCAACAGTCCGGTCATCATTCCCTTGATATACGTCCTAAATCTAAGACTGAATTTAACTGATTATTAGAAACACTTGAATAGCAAGTACACCGCATAACAACGTTGCTGTTCGAAGTAATTCTCCCATGGTATTTGTATTTCACAGATTTGCACGGGCTCTCCTTTGTTATTTTCTGCATCATAAATGTGGTTTGCCACGATTGGCTCGCTAGAAGTCATCACCATGTACAGAAAAAGTGTATTTTTCTACACATGAAGTTGTACAGGGAAAAGTACAAACTAATCAAAGCGATTCCATTTTTCAATTCATGGTGATATAAAATATGTAGTGTAAGGACTTTGTTATTCACAGGTTGATTAACGGGAATGACATATTAATGACATAACTTACTCAAGATACAACATGTAAGTTTCGTGTTACGACTCGTCTTTGAAAATGTTGTTAATATTTGATAGGTTTGATACATTGACAATACATACATATGATTGAGTTGACGAAAATATATTCATATTTCATAGACACAATTACTGATGCAAACAAAAAGAATTTTCTTTTCACTCCAAGGTTGCAAATCAAACACTGGTTGTCAGAGAATTGGTACAATATGGAGGGAAGATGAATGTTGGCGATTTAGATGTGATGGATTAATAAATGGATCTCAAACTATCACACTACTAGACGGTAAGCACAAATTTAAATGTTCGGTCCTCATACCAGTTGGACTCTCGACAGGAGGAGGTCCAGTTTTGATTTGAATACACCTACAACTACTTCGTGTACGTCCCTCAGGCTCTCTGAAAGAATATTAAAAGGCTGTGGGCTCCCGAAACCCAGGCTGGGATCTTTGGCACTGTGCAGTAGCCACCCGTTCTGGCATTGGTGTAACTTTCAATGCCAAAATTTGGTACAATTCCTTCCAGGATCTTCCAGATGTATATTACTGCATACATCTTCCGCCTTCACTCCAGGGAGTAGAGTCCTAGTTGTTTCAGCCTTTTCCCAGTAGCTGAGCAGTTGCAATGAGACGATCTTCTTTGTGAAGTTTCGCTAGGTTGCTTCAAGGTCCGCTATTAATTTTACACTGTTGGGTGACCTTGGCTGGGAGCAGTAATCCAGGTAGCTGAAGACGAATGTCCTCTGGAGAACCATCATGGCCTCTTCTCTCTGGTTCTGAATGTTCTCAAGATCCATCCAGCCAGTCATCTGCACTTTGTCGCCATCCTAGTAATGTACACTTGGAAAGAGGTATCATCACTCATGTTGATACCCAGGTCCCTCACTGATTTAGGCTCTGGGAATGTATTACCCTGTGGATCGGTGTACTCTGTAAGTTTCATATTCTGTTTTGGATGCTATAGCGCAGGGCTTGGAATTTTTCAGCATTAAACTGCATATTATTATCCTCAGCCCATCTGTAAACTGAGTCCAACTCTTGCTGCAGATGTGCAACATCGCTGGGTTTCTGTATTTTTTGCGAGACTTCCGTATCGTTTGCGTAGCTTGCAAGGGTGGCTATCCAGGCAGCTGGGGGGGGGGGGGCATATCTGAGAGGGCCACTATGAAAAGCAGTGGTTCCAAGACAGTGCTCTGTGGAACACTGTTCAAGATTTTTGTTTCCATTGAGGTGGATTCATTGGCTGCTGCTGCCTGACTTCTATCTTTCAGAAAGTCATGTAACCACTCTCCATTTTTTCCAGCTATCCGCGATCACGTAGTCTGTGGCATATCATACAATGATCCGCTTTATCAAAAGCTTTTGCAAAGTCAGGCTATATTACGTCCACATTTGAGTTTTTGAGTAACTACTCTAAAACACCCAGTCATAATGTTGTAAGAACTGATTCAGGCAGTTCCTAATTGGCCGAAAGCCAGGTTGTTTTTCTTTCTAAAGAATACAATTAGTTTCTCTCTGACTATCCGTTCCATGACTTTGCTGATGTGTGAAGTCAGAGAGATAGGCCTATAGTTTTTGACATCTGCTCTATTTCATCCTTTATGGATTGGGCATATTATTTCCTCCTTCAGTTTGCTTGGCAGTCTGCCATTTGCAAGAAAGCTCTGAAAGAGAATCTGTTGTGGTTTCACCAGGGCACGCTTACACGATTTGAGGATGCTTGCTGGGAAACCATCAGGACGGTAGTTGAGTTTGCGTGTCCACCTCATCTATGGCTAGTAGTATATCTTCTTCGCTAATGTCGATGTAATCCATCGTAACTGCCTCACTGGTTATAGATGAGCCGGCAACGAAATCTACAGGTTCATTCACTATTCTGTGTTCGAACGGGGTGGTAAAGACACTTTTTAACTCGTCGTTCAGTACCTCACTGATCCTTGTTGGACTATCTGTGAGGAAGCCATCCTTTTCGAAGAGGGGTCCTTTTTGGCAGAATACTGAGATTGTTTCTTTGACATAATGAAAGAAGGCCTTTGGGTTTGACTTAATGTTTTTTATAACCCAGGCTTCTTTGTCTGCTCTCTCCCTCACAGAGGATTGTTGCAGGCTTTTTTTTTCAATCTCCATCAGTGGAGGCTTTTTTTCAATCTCCATCACTTTTGAATGCTTGTTGAAACGATTTGCAGCCTTCGTCCGTCGTCTCGTGAGGATCTTCCACTCCCTTGGAATCTTGTTCCTTTTTGTGTTGGCCTTGTGCTCTGAGACATATATTTCTGGCATATGGTTGCATAACAGACCTGAAATATTCTAGTTTCATGCCAATGTCTGGTATGGAGAGACATTTCGGCCAATCCTGTCTGAGGATCTCTTTTTGGATCGATTTCCAGTATGCTTCGTGAAAGTTCCGATTGGGGAGATTTTGGGTGCTTCCTTTAGGCTGTATGACTCAGGATACTTTTGGTCCATACATAGACAGCTCTATTATGTTGTGATCTGAAACTAATGTCGGCGTCACTTTCACATCATGAACGATATCCATATTTTTTGTGAAGCAGAGATCCAAAATGTTATTCGCCGTAGTTGGTCTGAGCACAACTTGCTCCATGAATAGGGCATTGGTGAGGTTAAGCAAGGACTCCATCTGTGCTTGTTTGCAATGAGTCATTCCTGAGAGCATGAGGCCTTCGGGCCATTTGGCTGTGGGGAATTTGATATCACTGATAAGACTTACGCTCACGTGGTATTCCAGTTTCATGAGGATTTCTTTAATTCTTGTGAGACAATCTTCAAGCTTGTCTATGTGGTTTGGAGCATCCGGTGGGCAATATGTATTGTATATGACTATATTGTGTTGTCTTCTGTATACAATTAGAATGTCACATACTGAATTTGAGTATGACAGTAAGATCTGTGGTGTGAGGTCTTCACGAATGTATACAGCAACTCCACCATAGCTCCAATCGCTTCTGTCTGTTAGAATTATTGTACATCTTGGCACGTGTACTTCTGCATCTTCTCTATAAGGACTCAGATGAGTTTCCACGAGTGCTATGCATAGGGCTTAATTGCATGCAGCAAGGTCTCTCAGGAAAACATTTTGCGTTTGTTGTTCTGATGCAACAGACCCCCAATACTTAGTAAAAGATATTGGCGTGACGACTGTGCAGGCTTTAGGGGAGACCATCCCGTGTCTGTTGATTGTGGTAGTCTTGTGCAGTGGTGGGCAACGTTCCTTGTTTGCGCTTGATGCAGCTAGGTCAGCTGCTACACAATATTTTGCGCCATGCAAAAAAAGACTCAACTGCTGCTTGGCGCATAACATCTGAAAGGCGCCCTGCGTTTGTATTTTTTTTTCTTTGGAGACAATAGGTGCTTTACTCAGGGAAGTATTTCTCTTTAAGACACATGTAGTTTTGGCGAGGCCTCAGGTGAACAAACCGGCAGTCTGTATCGTCTTCCCCATGCCAACATTTGCCTTGCAGGTAAAATTAAAATATTCTTGACTTTACTCCAAATTTCTTCTCTCCTCTAGTGTTTCGGATTATATATATATATATTAAAACCGAAACACCAAACAACCTAACAAAAACCAGAAAACTCAAATACGTTATGCTTTCATTTGACAAAAATTTTGATGAGAATATTCCTTGAGTTGGTGTTTATAAATGTATTTCATAACAGAGGGATTGTTCTAAGTTTATTTCAGGATAGTCTTTTTTGCGGGCGGTATTGTAAATTGTTTTAGCAACAACATCGTGCCGCATAAGGAGGGAGTAACGTGACGACATTTTAGGACAGCTGCTAATCACATGTGTGATGTCTTTTACTAAAACATGACATAGCCTACACACGCGGTTGCACGTTGGGATTACAAGAGCGTCACTGTTTCTCTTGTTCATCAGGTACTCTGTGGCAATCTCCTGTTCCTAGATTGCAAATGCATAGCCTTCAAAGTGTGATGTAATGTGGTGGTCTTGTGTCCAAGAGAGGCTGCACTTCGTGTCAATTCTATTGTCTTCTTCAAGTTTCCGAGCAATATACCCATGCATAGGCTTACTTTGTGTATGCTGGGTGCTTTCCATCCAGGTCTTCTCTGAGGTAAGATAGTCCAGGAGATCATCAGGAGAGAGTGCTTCTTGAGGAGCTCAATGGCAACTCGTACGACGTTGCTCACTTCACTTTTCAGCACTGCATTTATATATTTTTATATATTTATTTTTTCTGCTGTTGTTGAGCAGATGCTGCCAGAGTGATTTCCATACAGCATTCAAAGATCGTCTGCACTAATCTCAAGCCTCTACCACCTTCCTTCTTAGGTAGAGCTTGTCAACATCATTGTTTCTGTGGAAGTTCCTAGTTGTTGTCAGGATTTTGCGGTTTTGATATCTACAGAGTGGATTTCTTCTACAGACAACCAAGTATCCCAAATGCTGGGATCAGCACTGGTACTGCAAATGCATTGAGGGATATTGTTTTGTATGTATGTATGTATTTATGTATGTACACATATCTATCTATCTATCTATCTATCTATCTCTCTCTCTCTCTCTCTCTCTCTCTATATATATATATATATATATATATATATATATATATATATATATATATATATATATATATATATATATATATATATATATATATATATATATATAAACACCCCACACACACACACACAAACACACACATACACTCATATATGTATATATTTATATTGATGGCTGGATATGAATATAAAAATACATGAAATCATTACATTCTAATGTTAGAAAGATGTGAATCTAATTACATTTGTCATAATATTGCATAATGAAAATATAATTTTCATTTTTGTGAAAGATTCTTTCCAGTTTTATAAAATTTCATACTAATTAAAAATAACAATGAATATTTAGTATCCGTGAATACATCTAAATGACAATACTTTGTTTACATATGTGAGATAATTTAGATTGGTGATATATTTTTGCGCAGCACTTTTGTAATGTTACAAATTTATTTTTCATAGGTTGTGTTTACAATAACAAATGCTATCCTTTCGGAGTAACTCATTTATACGGATGTTTCTATCTTAGGTGTAAAAAGATAGGTGATTCCAGTACTCACCATGTTGTTAAACGTATGTTAAAATCTTCATTTCTTTCTAATTTATTAATTTATTATAACAGTGAAACATATTTACATAAAATCAAATAATTCTTTTACAATTCAATAGAAATTATATGTCTATGACAAAAATATCAATTTTAAGAATGTTGTCATAACGTTATTGTTCGTAAAATGCAAGCAACCTAATTTCTTTTACGTTAAAAAAACTGATTATATTGTCACGGATTGTAAGAGAAAGTAGACAAAAGATGAAGGATAAGAGAAAATGGTAGCCAAGTTGGGTTCAGGCTGCGTATAACTAACGGACAATACTTGTGAACAATTATCAGGATTTTAGTTTACCGCAAAAATACTTTTCATGTTGGTCTTGAATTAAAAATTTTGACAACAAAGTTTACACAGTGGAAAGGCAATTATTGATTGAAAAGGCTCTGTAATTAAGTTATCAAGGTAGAACAAAATATACGCACTGGTTTCATGTCGTCGAACTGTAGCTGCATGTGTAGGCTGAGTGAGAGTCATGACAACGACTTTTGAAAGCAGAAAAATGAGTAGGTTGTTCTCATAGCTGAGGCCGGCCACAAACTGGATTTTGGCGCTCAAAATGCGGCTGTTTATAAGCCTTGAGAGAATATTCTGGAGGGCTGAAGAATGATGCATTGCATGATGTCTGGCTGCTGATTGGTGGATCACACTTAAAGGCTGTTATTGAATTGTGATTTTCGCTTGACAGTTTATCGATTCGGTTTCGAATCTTGCTAAAATGGTTTCTTAAGTATCCCTGGCACACACTGAAAATAAATTTATACTGTCTAGTTGTTTACATATTTGAATGATGTAAACGTATAGATGGTTTAATTTATCTGAGAATTTATCAAACATAAAAGTAAATAGTGTATCAGAAAATTTCCTTATAGTAATATATGACGAAATGAAGGCGGTGACATAGCAAAAATGTTAGCACGACGGCAAAAAGCTTAGCAGTATTTCGTCTGTCACTACGTTCTGAGTTCAAATTCCGCCGAGGTCGACTATGCCATTCATCCTTTCGGGGTCGATAAATTAAGTACCTGTTATGCACTGAGGTCGATCTAATCGACTGGCCCCCTCCCAAAAAGTTTCAGGCCTTCTGCCTCGAGTAGTAAAGAACATATGACGAAATGTATTACACTGATTACTTACAGGTTTGTAATTTGGATTACCTAATTAACTAATAATCTTTTCCACTATGGGCACAAGGGGAAGGGGGACAATTGATTAGATCAACTCCAGTACGCAACAGGATGACCCCGAAAGGATGAACGGCAAAGTCTACCTTAATTAGCTAATAATCAACAACAGTGTCTAATTGCAAGGATGTTAGATAAAAGCTTCTTCAATTGAAAGCGTCCTGATTTTGGAAATGATATTGTAAAATAATGTACGAAGAATATATATCATTGGCATTAACAACTTCTGTTCTTTATTAATTTGAATTTGTAAGCATCTATATCTCTTTCCTCGAATTTTTAATATTCAATGAAAATGCATCAAGATAATGCTCTTTACCACATAAAATATTTTATGATCAGAGAAAATTTATAAAAAAACGCTTCTGTGATAATTGCAAAGATAGTAACTTTACATGCTGCCGTTTGTATCATCTGAAATATAATGACGATAAACATATCAATTTTTTTAAAAATCAACAAATGTTTTCAATATAATGTAGAATCATCTATACCTATATTTTGAATAATTAACAACTACTTACCAATTTCTGTCCGTTATCAATATTTAGTATTATGATGAACAAAGTTGTTCTTCACTAATGCTTACATCTTCAATAATTTGAGTATTTGGATCTCTTTGCTTGGTAATCCCAAACCTTAATGAAATATTGGTTTCAAATTTTGGCTTGAGACCAAAAATTTGGTGGGATGCGAGTAAATCGATTTCATCGATGACAGTGTTCAACTGGTACTTGTTTTACCGAGCCAGAAAGAAAGGGAAGCAAAGTCGACTCCGGCAGAATTAAAACTCAGATCTAAAAATGGACAAAGTGCCGCTCAACATTTTACCCGGTGTGCTAACGATTCAGCCATCGAAACGCTTTACCAAGATAACATATTAACGTAATGATGTTATATAGTTAGTGGTAAGTTTTCATAGATATCTTATCCGAACATAACTCACAAATTACTAATGATGTGTTAATGTTATGTTCGAATTTGTTAAGATTTTTACTCACGTATTTTTATTAGAATTATAGATATGTTTTCGTTTTAATTTCATTTTACAAAGAATAAGATATTTTACATTAATATTTGATTTACTTCATTCCATGCTCTACATTTGATCGTTTGAACCGAACATTTTATTTCACAGTTAATTATGTCTCTTTTTTTAACTATCCAGAATGCTAATGTGAAAGCGTGGACGCGCCAGTGTATTCGGACCCAGGGATACGTAGGAATCAAAAAACATCAAATTGATATTAGATGTAAAATATACACAGAGTGCGTGAACGTGAATAAAGACGAGGATTGAAGTTATGCCTATTTCGTACATAGAGTTACGATTATTATTACTGTGAACAATGAATTTAGCAGTTTCATTATATGTTAGACTTAATCGTTTTATATACAATGACAACCGCAATAATTTTCGTAGCATGGTGTTAACTTCTTAAAGAGCCGTGCATGGAGTTTTCAAATGACCAAAGTGTGAGTGTACAATGTTCAGTCAATAACTGTATAAGCGAAAGATAACAACATATCTAACCAATTTATTTCTGCAGAAAACAACACACTTACCTTGATATTTTTATATTTTTATATATATGAAAATATTACCAATGTTTAATATGCTTAATAAATTATGTTGAAAATGAACTTGAGTATATCAATCATTAAGTAAATAGAATTTTACTCATGAAATTTGATTTTTATCGTTAATTAAATAAAAAAATTCTATGCTGTTACTTTTGTATTAGTTAATGAGACAAATGACTAACCAGGTACTTTGGAAACTATATAGAATAAAGCAGAAGAATAGAACTTAATAACAATATCGATGTAGTCTACAATCACTTTGTCATCTGATGTGTGGTGCATCTGTACAGGAATTGTCGATTTGAAAGAGAGAGTAAAGTAATGTAAACTCCACCATGTAATAGCTGATAATCATTCAATAATCATGGCGAGAAGATATTTCCCGAGCGAAATATTCAAAACTATTTGTATCATACACTGAGTTTTAAAAAAAAGAGTAAATATTTTCATATACAAAAATTAATATTGTAGATTAAAACATGAACATATTTAACATATATCAAAACTCATTCATGAAAAATAGGGTCACAAAACAGCTTTCCAGGATTTCGAGGCGTATACATTCCCCTCCTGGTAGACTGCTGGTCCATCGTAGGGTAACTCATATTTGCCAGTTAAATAGACTGGAGTAACGTGAAACGAAGTATTTTGCGCAAGAACACAACCCATCATTTGGAACAAGAATCGAAGCCTCAAACTTACGACCATGAGTGCTAAACCCTAATCACTAACCCACACACCTCCACATACTAGACACTCACTTGCACACATATATATATTTCGACACATGACATTTGGTACACCGTGCACTTGTTCAGTCAAAGTCGATTTGATGGAGAGGGTGAGCTGATATACAGCAACTTAACTTGACAAAGAAATCCTTTGTGAAGGTCGTTCTGTACTCTCATACGTCGTTTTCGACGGGGGATTCCATCATACATACATATGCACATACAGGTATAAATAGATATATAAAAAGGGTAGCAAAACTATACAGAGTTATACTACCAGTGGCCTAGTATGTAAAAAAAAGTCAATAGACAACATATTCCATATAAAGTATAAGAGAAATTACCCATAACAGGTAACTTCTCCACGCTAGACGACAGTCAAAACGACCGAAAACCACAAAGTAAAACATTTCAAAGGGAAGAGAACATAAAATCTTTTACCTTATTTCTAACGGTTAGACCTATAGGTTTCTGATTTTTTAGTAAATAAAGTAATTTACTAGGCAAATCGTCTTCAGTAACCAGCCGTCAAGGAATTAACGTATATTTACAAGACAGGAGGCCATAAGCACATATCTTCTCAAATATACATTCCATTTTTTCCATAATCCACTGCGCAGACGCAGTTTCCGTCGGCAGAAAATGCAAAAAAGCCCAGTATACCCATCATGACTACCCGTGTACAACAGACACATGCATCACGACCATATGTGCATGACATGGTGATTTCATATCAGGATAACAGCACTTGACCTTGAATGTGGAGGTCCAGTTAGAATTTTCTTCATATCGAGTAGCCCTTCCCGTTCAAAAGGTCCCTGAATAAGGATTGTTTGAGGATGTTGAACGAAACGCCCTTGTTTCCAAAGGTGAATTACACTAGGCAAAAAAAGTTTTACTTCTATTAGACGAAATAGAATCCATAGGTAATTTGGGACCGCTGATTCTGAATCTGCATTCATTTTTGCTCTGGCACGTCACGTTTTTACGTTATCATTATTATACTGCTGTCATAATTACAATAATGTGAAAATTCATATAAACTAAAATGAATGTTATTTTAAGTGTAAATTACCGTTATTTGTTATAAGAACAATAGCAACTAGGTAGACAAGTATGTCTAAAACCAATAAAATACAAAACAAAAAGTGTTAAGTGAATAATAATAATTTTATGTTTTTTTTTTCAGAAATAGCTTTGGCGTCTTTTTTATGCTTATGTTGCATGTCCGTGTCTCGTTTTAAAAACCAACAGTAGTCCGTCGACACGATTGGTGTAAGTCTGCCATTGTAGTGGCTTTCTAGCTCTTTGATTACTTGATGAAACCGTTCACCATGCTCGTCTCTAACATCACCCATATTGAGTGGAAAAAATCAAGATGAGAGTGGAGAAAATAAATTTTTAGAGACATTCTTGCCCCAAGTTGCTTATAAGCTTTCAAAAAATCTTTCACAGTTGCAACGTACTTTGATGATTTTTCAGCTCCAAAAACTTTTTTTACAAGTGAAACAAACTTTTTCCAAAGCAGCTTTCTCTAGTGGGCTTAATTTTTCTTGAAGAAACTCATCACAAATTAGTGTGCGAATTTCTGGTCCATTAAAAACACCAGCTTTGATCTTAGCTTCACCCTTGCTAGAAACAAATTTTTCACTGAGATATTTGAATCCTTCACCGTCTTCATTCATGGCCTTAAGAAAATTCTTAAGGAAGCCAAGTTTAATGTGTAAGGGTCATCTAAAGGGATATATTTAACGTTGTGTCTCCTTGGAGTGAAATTACTTATCTTTGGACACTTTTGATCATAGTGATGCTTGTCACCTCTGCTGTTCGAAAGGCACAAAAAGCACTGATGCTTTGTATGCCGCATTTGCAATCCGAGAAGCAAACCAATAACTTTCAAGTCCTTGCATATATTCCACTTGTTCTCAGAATATTTAATCAAGTGCAAAATTTTATCCATTGATTGATAAGTTTCCTTTAATCCTACAGCATGTGCTAGTGGTATTGAAAGATTTTCATTATCATTTTGCAGCAAGACAGCTTTTAGGCTTGCTTTGCTGGAATCTATGAAGAATCTCAATTATTCAGGATTATAACTTTACCCCATCTCACGTAGGAGTCCTTCAGCATCACAACAAAAACAAACACCGTCTTTCTCCGTAAAAAAATTCATGCAATTCTGTATGCCGTTTTCGAAAATACGAGCATTTTACACCATCGTGTAAAAGATTCCATTGTTTCAACTGGAGCCCAGTAGTTCTGACTTTTCTTTTGTTAAACCCAAGTCTCTAACTGAATGATTTAACTCAAGTTGACTTAAAAAACGAGGAACTTTATTTGAAGATCCTGGTTCATCACATTGATCTGCTGTACCACTCGGCACACCTTCAATTGAAGTGGAATATTTTCAGCAGCATGAGGAACTGGTTTTAAAGCTGGAGGGTAATCTGGATAAACAATCTTGAATTTGTTCTTCTTAGAGAAAACTGTGAAAGCAAATAGCCTACTACTTTGTCAGTATTATCAATGGGTTGGAAAATCTGATGTTGTGAATAACTAAAAATCTACATGTGCTGTCTGAAAACTGATGTCAGATTCGGATTCCGCATCCTCATATTACTTAAATCAGCTGAAAAAGTTTAAATAGCATGACAAAAATTTCTTTTCTTTTGCCCAGTGTTATCCAAGCTCCAGTGGAGGTGCAATGGCCCAGTGGTTAGGGCAGTGGACTCACGGTCATAGGATCGTGGTTTCAATTCCCAGAGGATCCGGCAGGGTATAGTGGTGAACCTTGCTGTACTCTTTCACCACAACTTTCTCTCACTCTTACTTTCTGTTTCTGTTGTGCTTGTAGTTCAAAGGGTCGGCCTTGTCACACTGTGTCACGCTGAATATCCCCGAGAACTACGTTAAGGGTACACGTGTCTGTGGAGTGCTCAGCCACTTGCACGTTAATTTCACGAGCAGGCTGTTCCGTTGATCGGATCAACTGGAACCCTCGACGTCGTAAGCGACGGAGTATCACTAAAAATCCAAGCTCCAAAGAATTCATCTCAACACATGGCTATGATGCTTCCCAGCTACTGCTGCTCGTGATCGGAGATTCACATATCATCAGCCACTTAAGGACATGCTCAATTGGTTAAAGTCAAACAACTGACAAGCAAGCTTGTAGTGTTGAGCAGAACATTTACAGTAGCCCATCTTTTATACCAAGATAACACTTCCACTCAGCTAAGATAAGAAACCATGAGAAGCACTGAATTTATATCGAGTGCACAAAACGACTTTGTGTTTTTAGATACACAGTTGTATTACACCAATAAATATACGGACAGAATACGAATTTTAGTAACAGATGACCATATATTAATTATATATAGTAGACATGAATTATTAAATATATATCTCATTAGATTTGTAGCTTCCGCTTCTTCATTTGATTCCAGACAAACGATTCAGATTAAACGGGATACATTTCCGTAGAAATATAAATGATTACAACAGAACGGAGAAGTGTTACCACAAAATGAACCGAGGTTTCGAGGCATTTACAACTGGCATTTTCTCGTTAAGAACGAATCGGCCTCTGTTCATTCTTTTCCTAATGTGAACAAATAAACGGTTTACATTGCCTTATATATCAGCCAGTAAATCATAAATTTCATTCTTTTGATATATATGAAGACGTAAATAAATCAGTTGGAAATAACTTCAAACTTTTCAAACACGTGGTGTTCCCTAGCGGACAGTAAATACAAGGCTTATTATCCTTTCTTCGTATTATTTCGTGGAATGTAAATTTTGAATTCGGAGTTAAAGAATAAAAGAAAACAACGCATAGTATACACGTGTTTAATTTTTTATTACTTCCTTAAATTCAGATGTCTTAAGTGTTTCTTGTCTGTGGTAATCGGGTATAGTACAATCTCATCCTTTTTTAAAAAAATCATCAGCATGGCATAACTTGAGATTTATTAAACACTTTATGAAGAGAAACATTTCTCATGCATAACTAGTAGAGGCACCCGGCGTTGCCCAGGCATTAAATTTTTCCTTTTGTATTAGAAGACAAAATCAAAATATGGTGTATAGAAATTTGTTATTTTAAATGCAATTTATTCTTCAATTGGGACACAATCTATTGTTTGATTGGGAAATCAATTCTGAATTCATAATACAAACTAATAATAATAATAATAATAATAATAATAATAATAATAATAATAATAATAATAATAATAATAATAATGAACTAGATAGGATACACCACACACAAATGAAAGAGAAAATAAAGAAAGAATACTATAGACTAGTTAGATCAATACTAAAAACAGAGCTCAATGCTAAAAACAAGATAATAGTTATTAACACTTTAGCCGTCCCAGTTATAAGTTACAACTACAATATCCTTAACTGAACACTAAACGAACTATCTAAAATAGACAGGGAAACAAGAAAAATAATGACAGAGTCTAGGATGCACCACCCAAACTCTGACATAGAAAGGCTATATATACAACGTACAGAAGGTGGTAGGGGTCTTATACAGCTGGAAAACTATTATAAAATAACCAGCCTAAGACTGCAAAAATACCTACTTCAGAAGCAAGGAAGACTAATACAAATAGCCACAAAACACGAGCAAAACAAAAAACTGTTTTCAGTATTTAAGGAAGCTGACAAATACAAACAAGAAATCATACTACCTAATAAATACGAAGAAGAAGAAGAAACAACAAAAGCTATAAAACAAATGAAATCCAAACTAAAACCAGAACAGCAACGGACCATGATAAAACGATGGCAAAAAAAGCCCCTACATGGTAAATACTGGGCTAAACTAAATGCAAAAGAAATAGACAGAGAAAAATTCCAGCAATGGTTGAGAAGCTCAGGACTCAAAGCAGAGACTGAAGGATTTTTAATTGCTGCACAAGACCAAAGCCTCCCAACCAGAAATTACCAAAAACATATAACGAAAAGAAACATAACAAGTAACTGTAGAATATGTGGCGATAGACAAGAAACAATAAATCATATTATCTCTGGCTGCCCAGTCTTGGCTAAGAAGGAATATATTCACAGACACGACAGAGCTGGGACCTATATACACTGGAAGCTATGCCAACACTATGGAATAACGACAGAAAAGTAGATGGTACAGGCCCACGCCAGAAAAGGTCACAGAAAACGAGAAAGCTTCGCATATTTATACCCCAGTGTCACTTTGATGGCATGCACTGCTCTCGCTCAATGATGGTGATAATAATAATAACCACAGATTTTCTTATAATAATAATAATAATAATAATAATAATAATAATAATAATAATAATAATAATAATAATAATAATAATAATAATAATAATAACTCTGGGCCCCTATAACAACTGAAGAGGTCACCCAGACACTGCAAACACTAAGCAACTGGAAGGCACCTGGACACGACAAGATCCCCAATTTCTGGTTAAAACACCTGCCAGGAATGCATAAAAAGCTGGCAGAAAACTTTAACAACATACTAGCAGATCCAGAGACAATGCCTGAATGGCTCACAAAAGGGAAAACCATCTTAATCCCCAAATCCACGGAAACGGAGAAACCACAAAACTATAGACCTATAACCTGTCTCCCTACGATCTACAAAGCCTTTACTGCAATAATATCGCAGAGATTGAGTAAACACCTGGAAAATAACCTGTTTCCAGAAGAGCAGAAGGGATGCTGCAAGGGCTCATACGGCTGTAAAGATCAATTATTGATCAATAAAGCCATAACTGAAGACAGCCGCAGAAAGAAGAAAGGCCTCAGTATGGCCTGGGTGGACTACCAAAAGGCTTTCGACAGTGTTCCCCACACGTGGATTCTGGAAACACTAGCCATAAACAAGGTGGCACCAATTATCATAAAATACATAGAGCACTCAATGAACAAATGGCAGACAGTGCTACAGCTCCAAACAAAAGAGGGACTTGTGAAAACGAAAGCCATCCCCATTAGAAGAGGAATATTCCAGGGAGACACGCTCTCTCCACTCCTGTTCTGCCTGGCACTCACACCTTTAACAGAATTGCTAAATAGAACTGGATGCGGTTACAAATGCTACGGAAAAACAGTCAGCCACCTTCTATATATGGATGACCTAAAATTATATGCTAAAAACGACAAAGAGCTAGAAACACTACTACAGACAGTACACGGCTTTACCAAGGAAATAGATATGAAATTCGGATTAGAAAAATGTGCCAAAGCAACCCTGAAAAGAGGAAAATTAGTTAAAAGTAGCAATATAACACTAGATAAAGCCAATGAAATAAGAGAACTAGACGAAAGCCAGCCATATAAGTATTTAGGAGTCAATGAACTAGATAGGATACAACATACACAAATTAAAGAAAAAATAAAGAAAGAGTACTATAGACGAGTTAGATCAATACTAAAAACAGAGCTCAATGCTAAAAACAAGATAATGGTTATCAACACTTTAGCTGTCCCAGTTATAAGCTACAGCTACAGCATCCTTAACTGGACACTAAACGAACTATGTAAAATAGACAGGAAAACAAGAAAAATAATGACAGGATATAGGATGCACCACCCAAAATCTGACATAGAAAGGCTATATATACAACGCACAGAAGGTGGCAGGGGTCTTATACAGCTAGAAAACTATTATAAAATAACCACCATAGGACTGCAAAAATACCTACTCCAGAAGCAAGGGAAACTAATACAAATAGCCACAAAACACGAGCAAAACAAAAAACTGTTTTCAGTATTTAAGGAAGCTGACAAATACAAACAAGAAATCAATCTACCTAACAAATACGAAGAAGAAGAAGAAGAAGAAGAAGAAGAAGAAGAAGAAGAAGAAGAAGAAGAAGAAGAAGAAGAAGAAGAAGAAGAAGAAGAAGAAGAAGAAGAAACAACAAAAGCTATAAAACAAATGAAATCCAAACTAAAACTAGAACAGCAACGGACCATGATAAAACGATGGCAAGAAAAGCCCCTACATGGTAGATACTGGGCTAAACTAAATGCGAAAGAAATAGACAGAGAAAAATCCCAGCAACGGCTGAGAAGCTCAGGACTCAAAGCAGAGACTGAAGGATTTTTAATTGCTGCACAAGACCAGAGCCTCCCCACCAGAAATTACCAAAAACACATAATGAAAAGAAATATAACAAGTAACTGTAGAATATGTGGAGATGGACAAGAAACAATAAATCATATTATCTCTGGCTGCCCAGTCCTGGCTAAGAAGGAATATATTCACAGACACGACAGAGCTGGGACCTATATACACTGGAAGCTATGCCAACACTATGGAATAACAACAGAAAAAAGATGGTATAAACACACGCCAGAAAAGGTCACAGAAAACGAGAAAGCAACCATACTCTGGGATATGCCAATACACACAGCTGGAGAAATTAAGGCAAATAGACCAGATATAGTTGTCAAAGATCACGAAGAAAAAAAATGCTTTCTAATTGATGTATCAATACCAGCAGATGACAACGTTTCTCGAAAAGAAATGGAAAAACTTTCAAAATACAAAGACCTGGACATAGAGATAACTCGAATGTGGAGTCCACAAACAGAAACAATTCCTATCATAGTAGGTTCCTTAGGTATAATAAAAAAATATTCAGACAAATACATAACAAAAACACCAGGACTTACAAATATATATAACATACAGAAAATTGCACTACTGGGTACTGCACACATTCTACGCAAAACACTTTCAATACAGTAAACATAAGAGCACCACAGCAAACCACAGCACATACCCAAGGCGCACAGAGCTGCGCTCGGTAGTGAAGTGAAAGCACGTTATAAAAATAAAACTACTGAACAATAATAATAATAATAATAATAATAAAACCAGTTAATCATAATGGAAATGCAGTATGGTTAAAGAAATTGAGGGAAGAAGTAGTGAGTGAGAAACAACCAGATCTAAGATTAACTAGAGCATTAATGAGTAAAGTGTTAGATAAATGCCGAATTGGAAGGGCCCTGGACCAGATTTAGTTCAAGGGTACAGGCTAAAAAAATTTAGTAGTTTACATGGGAGGCTGAGAAAAGGATTTCAGGATTGACTTAATGCAGGAATAATATCAGATTGGATGATTAGAGGGAGAACAATGCTCCTTATGGGAGATAAGAGAAAGGGAAATACAGCTAGCAATTATAGAACAATCATTTGATTATATTCAGTGTGGAAGCTGTTCACAGTAATGCTTTCAGAAAGTATTTACGAGCACTCTTGACCACCAGAAATTACAGTCGGAAGAACAGAAAGGTTGTAGAAAGAAGGCTAGAGGAACGCAGGATTTATCATACATAGACAAAGCAGTTCTAAATGAAGTAAAAGCTAGAAAGAAAACCTAACAATAACATAGATAGATTACAGAAAGCCTATGATATGATCTCACACGCATGGATAAGTGGGTGTTTGAGTACATTCAGTACAGCAGACAACATAAGAGAATTAATTAGGTTTAGCTTGAAGAAATGGAAAGTAGATCTCTACTCAGGTGACACGCTCTTATGGAAAGTTGATATCAAAAGAGGAATTTTCCTGGGGGAATCGTTGTCTCCTTTAATATTTGGTCAGACATCAAAATCATTGAAAGGAGGAGAGAGTTATAAATATCTAGGAGTATTAGAATCTGACAGAGTACTAACTACAGAAATGAAAATGAAAATTGAGAAGTACATCACAAGGATGAGAAAGCTAATGAAGTCACAGCTAAATGCTCCGAATCTAGTGAAGGCTGTAAATACTTGGGCAGTATCATTACTTAGATACTCAACAGCTTTTGAGGATTGGACAAAAACGGAATTAGCAAAACTAGATAGAAGAACTAGGAAGAAATTCAATATGAATGGATGACTCCACCTAAGGGCAGCAGGAGCTAGCTAGAGTGGATATAAACTCCTATGTAATAGTGAAGAAAGTTTATTAAAAGCTGCTAGAGACACAGCAAGTCATGGGGAAACCAAACACCGAAACGAAATTAAAAACCAGAAGAAAGGACAGAAGTTATCTAACTGGCATGAGAATGCGTTGCATGGTATATTCTCAAAGATAGTTGCAGCAAATAGTAATAGTAAGACATAGTTACAGTTACAGAAATGAAGGCTCAAAAAGGAGACAGAAAGCTTGTTAGTAGCAGCACAATATCAAGCATTAAGGACTAATTGGATAAAATAATTTTAAAAAAATGAATGAAAGGTATAGAAAAATGGCAAAGTACCAGGACCTAGCCATTGAATTACAGAGACTATGGAAAGTGCAGGTAAAATGTATCCCAGTAGTTACAGATGCGTTGGAAACTATCCCTAAAGATCTGAACAGTTGGATAGAGGAACTAGGCATAAAACCCAGTTTTGTACAAATACAGGAAACAGTGTTATTAGGGACATAGGAGGGTTCTTGGCATCTAAGATTACTTGTAGCTCGATGTTGGAATTTTTTCTTTTCCAACAGTTTAATCTGTTGAGTGAATATGAAAATAATAATAATAATAATAATAATAATAATAATAATAATAATAATAATAATAATAATAATAATAATAATAATAATAATAATAATAATGCACTAATGGGCACTGCACACATCCTACGCAAAACACTTTCAATACAATAACCATCAGAGCATCACAGCAAACCACAGCACATACCCAAGGCACACAGAGCTGGGCTCGGTAGGGAAGTGAAAGCTCGTTATAAAAATAAAATTACTGAATAATAATAATAATAATAATAAAAAGGTCACAGAAAACGAAAAAGCAACCATACTCTGGGATATGCCAATACACACAGATAGAGAAATTAAGGCCAATAGGCCAGATATAGTTGTCAGAGATCATGAAGAAAAAAATGCTTTCTAATTGATTTATCAATACCAGCAGATGACAGCGTTTCTATAAAAGAAATAGAGAAACTTTCAAAATACAAAGACCTGGAAATAGAGGTAACTCGAATGTGGAATCTAAAAACAGAAACAATTCCTATCATAGTGGGTGCATTAGGTTTAATAAAAAAAATATTCAGACAAATACATAACAAAAACACCATGACTAACAAATATATATAACATACATTCAACTTTACGATGAAAGTAAACAAACAAAGTTTGTTCTTTTTTTAGAAGCGTTGAGTTGTATTGTAAGATACAGAAATGAATTTATTTCTCAAACGTGTGATAATGCTATAAATAGCGAGATCAGGATAAATTATCCATTTATTGCAGAAAAATACGTTGCCGGACAGGGTTTGACTGAGGACAGGCAAGTAAGGAGGCTGCACTAGGCCCCGATCTGATCTGGCAAGGTTTCTACAGCTGGATGCCCTTCCTAATGCCAACCACGTCAAGTGCATAAGAGTGATTTTTATGTGCTAGAATGTTGGGCCTTCAGCCAGGCCCTTGGCTGGCCGGCAACGTATTTTTCTGCATTATATGGATAATTTATCTTGATCACGCTATTTATAGCTATCACGCGTTTGAGAAATAAATTTATTTCTGTTCTTATAGAACATACAGAAAATTGCACTACTGGGCACTGCACACATCCTACGCCAAACACTTTCAATACAGTAACCATAAGAGCATCACATCAAACTACAGCGCATATCCAAGACACACATAGCTGCGCTCGGTAGTGAAGTGAAAGCACGTTATAAAAATAAAACTAGTGAATAATAATAACAACAACAACAACAATAATAATAATAATAATAATAATAATATTGTCCAATGATATTAAGATGGAGTTTGGATTTTCAAAATGTGCTACGATGGTGATGAGACGAGGAAAGCTTGCCAGTACAGAAGGCATATGGATGTCAAGTGGTGAAATAATGAAGGCAATTCAACCTCAATCCAGCTATAAATACCTGGAAATACTTGAGGCAGATGGTATCAAACACAACGACATGAAGGAAAAGACAAAAAGAGAGTACCTGCGGTGAGTGAAAAATTATTGGCTTCAAAGCTGAATGCCAGAAACATAATTTCGGGAAAAAATCGTGCGTCGTTGCAGTAGTTCAGTATGGCGCTGGAATCCTGATGTGGACAGAGGAGGAACTAAATGAGATGGATAGGAAGTCAAGAAAGCCCCTAACAATGCATAGAGCCCATCATCCACGTGCAGACATTGATCGTCTATACAGGAGGATGGCAAATGGAGGAAGGGGACTGACAGGTGTGGAAGACTGCGTGCGTATCAAACTCGAGAGTTTAATGAGATACCTTGCCCAAAGTAAGGAAGCCTTGCTAGTGACATTTAGGAACGAGGAAGTATTGAGAGCAGAAAAAACGGAAAAACATAGGAAGAAGTACAAAAAGGACATGAAGATGAATTACGCAAGAAGAGACTACACAACCAATTAGATGTAGCCACAACAGAAGTTGCTGGAAAAAGTAGGTAGGATTAGCTGATGAAAGGAACCCTAAAAAAGTGACCGAGAGAACTATACTGGCAGCGCAGGACCAAGCTCTGGCCACGAACTGGAGGGTCAATCTAAGGATTGAGCAAATGTCTCCGCTGTGCTGCATCTACAATAGAGTGGATGAAACCATTGCCCTTATCACGAATGAATGCAATTGACTTGCCCAAAAACGACTACAAGCTGTAGCGACACTAGCAGGTAGTGTTACATTGGAAACTGTGCGAAAAGTAAAAGCTAGTGAGAGGCAAGTCGTGGTATGAGCACAAACTACAGAGAGTGGTAGAGTCGGAAACTAGCAAAATCCTCTGGGATTTTCCAATCCAAACAGATCAGGTGCTACAGCATTATAGGACGGACCTATTGGTGGTGGACAAGGTGCACCAAATATGCTACATGGCTGATGTTGCATGCACCTTTGAACAAATAGTCAAGAAGGAAGGCGAAAAGGGTACAGATACAACTCTCTTAAGTACGAAATAGCTCGGCTATGGAAAGTGAAGAAAGTGAAGATAGTGTCAGTTACTGTTGGGTCCTTGAGAGCAGTATCTGAAGATATCAAGGGGAATATAAAAGAAATTGAAATTGGAGTGCCCAGTAGAACTGTTGCAAAAGTTTTTCTCCTTAGCACAGCCAGAATAATCAGGAAAGTATTAAATAGCTAAATAGAACGAATAGCATTGTACTGTAGGCTGCAGGTAGTAATCTCGCTACGCAAGCAAGACTCCAGGAGCTCCAACAAAACCTGTGCTAAAGAGAATAATAATAATAATAATAATAATAATAATAATAATAATAATAATAATAATAATAATAATAAACCCTAAACAGACAAATCCGTCCCCTAATGTCAACGCCAAAGCTCGTCATGCCTCAATGATAACAAAGCAGATCACAAACCAGATTGGTCGTCGACCGAATCACAAAGGGCCACTTACTCGAAATAGATCTGCTAGCCTTAAGAAGCTACGTCACGAGAGCTCGGAGACGGTGTTGTCTCAAAAAATTTACCCTAAACAGACAGATCCGTCCCCTAGCGTCAACGTCGAAGCTTGTTATGCCTCACTGTTAATAAAACAAAATACAAACCGGAATGGTCATAGACTGTATTATAAAGGACCACTTACTCGGATAATGAACCAGATCCGAGACGAGAAATCTGCTACTGGTTCAAATCTTCCCGACACACAGGAGCTGGAAGTACCCCACAACCGGAATATTCCAACAGATGGCCATCCATGCTCGTCATCAAATAACCAAAAGAAAAAGAATGAAAAATGGTCTAGGGAAGATAATAAAGAAGTTCTTACAGCCTTCTACCATGCCATATATTTCCCTACAGATAAATCTAATACTGTACAAACCTACTTAAACTGAAGACAGAAACACCTTGAAGTAAGACCCTACATAGACAGTAACAAACTTGCCAACGTCAGAAGAAACATTATGAAAAAAAAATTACTAACTGAAGTAGAGATTGACCAAATTAAACAAGCAGTAAGGGATAAAAATAATGAAACTGCAGCTAAAGAAGATACTACAGAGGAAATAATTATAAACCAGCCCAAGGCTGATGAAAATACAGTAATGATTGAAAGAGTTAAGGTAACTGATAGGCAAAGTGAAATACTCTCTGAACCAACCATAAACACTAAGGCAGGTGAAAATCAAATAGATGAAGAAAGTCATACAGAAATCGACGCAACAGAACTACATGATCTAAAAATTCAAATCATGATTGAATGGCTGAAAATTAAAGAAACTAGTATGAATGAACGCGACGCTCTCCCCAAAATTCGCAATTCTAACCAAAACCTGAAAATAATTGGTAAAATCCGCCTTGCACTTAAGGATATAATTTCAGTTAATGATGTTGATATTACAGATCTCAACCACCTGTACTATGCATCCGCAAGAATCTCAACGATTCTATGTGGTGAAAAGATTAGAAAAAGACAACACTCGCACAAAAAGCCTTCTTGGCAAGAACGCATTCAACACCAAATTAAGCTGCTTAGATCTGACATAGAATGTTTGAAAAACCTTAAATTTGACAAGAGTATCAAACCTACAAAGACCCAAAAACTAAAGAAAAAATATAATATGAAAACCATAGTTGACATTGATGCCACCATAGAAACCGTCAAGCAAAAAGTATGTGCTAAAGCTGCCCGCATAGCAAGGTATGAAAAGCGTGTTAGATTCTTCCGAGATAATAACATGTTCAAAAATAACCCAAAAGATTTCTACAGGAAGATAGGGAAAACACCAGTAACAATAAAATCTGTCCCATCAAAAGAAGAAGTGCAAGAATTTTGGAATAAAATCTGGGCAGAAGATAAAACACACAATGAAAGGCCCCTTGGATTGATAGAATATCTACAGACCTAGACTCCTTAGAGGAGCAAAAGTGGGAGGGGGTCAAGGTAGAAGATATAAGATCTGCTCTCAGGAGGTCAAGCAAATGGAAGTCTCCAGGAAAGGATAAAATTCCTAACTTCTGGTTGAATGCCTTCCCAGAAAGCCATGAACTGCTAACAAAACTTTACAACGATGTTTTGCAAAATCCTAGTTTGATGCCCTCTTGGCTAGTTAATGGTTTAACATTCCTGCTTCCAAAAAATGAGGAAACAAACGAACCAAAAAATTATCGCCCATAACCTGCTTAACAACAATGTATAAGACGCTAACATCTGTCCTAACCGAGTACACCTATAGTTGTTTAATAGAAAGTAGCATATTCCCTAATGAGCAAAAGGGATGTAAACGTGGATCTTATGGTTGTAAAGACCAGCTACTCATCAATAAGATGATCTTAGAAGATTGTCACAAGCGACACAAAAACTTGTCAATAGCCTGGATAGACTATAAAAAGGCTTTTGATAGCCTACCACATAGCTGGATTAGGAAATGCCTGGAAATGTATAAAATAGCTCCTACTCTGCGAAACTTTTTATCTGTAAGTATGAGATCATGGAGAACCACACTGATGTTGAACAATGACAATGAATCTCTAAATGCTGGAGATGTAAGAATTTCATGTGGCATTTTCCAGGGTGACTCACTATCACCACTCCTCTTCTGTCTAGCCCTAATACCGCTCTCAAAATTGCTCAATGATGCACAGTATGGTTATAAAATATTTGATAAAAATATAAATCATCTCATTTACATGGATGATTTAAAGCTCTTTGCAAAAAATGACCAACAACTCAAAGGCCTACTAGCGATTGTTAAACAATTCAGTGATGACATCAGGATACAATTTGGCCTTGATAAATGTGCAAAAGCTACCTTTATCAAAGGAAAAATGACAAATACATCTAATGTGAACCTTGACCAGCAAAATGTCATAAAAGAGTTAGAACCAGCGGAGAGCTACAAATACCTAGGGGTAATTGAAGGGGACAATATCAAGCACTCAGTGATGAGGGAAAGGATCAGAAGAGAATGTTATCGCAGGGTGAGAGCAATACTGAAGACAGAGCTGAACGCGAGAAACAGGATCGAAGCGATCAATGCTCTAGCCATACCAGTCGTGACTTACAGTTTCAATATCGTTAACTGGTCAATTACTGAAATATGTAATGTTGACAGAAAAATACGAAAACTGATGACAATGCATAGAATGCACCACCCTAAGGCAGATATAGAACGTCTTTATCTACCAAGAAAAGAGGGAGGCCGAGGACTTCTACAGCTGGCATTATCAATGAAGGTAACCACAATTGGCCTAGACACCTATCTGAAAAACTCTGAGGACTGGATGCTAAAACTTGTCTTAAAACATGAAAGCAAGAAAGCATCTTACTCAGTAACAAAACAGGCAAAGGACTATCTAAGTGAATTCCAATTGCAACAAACTCAAGAATTAGATGAAATAGAAACACCTGCAGAAAAAGCTAAGCGCTTGAAAACCCGTGCAAAAATTGCTGCTTTAGATATTATGACTGAAAAATGGCATGGAAAACCTCTCAATGGCAAATACCCAAAGAGAGCGAATAATGCAGATATTGACAGAGCCCTTACCCACCAATGGTTAATGGCCTCTGGCTTGAAATCAGAAACAGAGGGGTTTATCATAGCAGTCCAAGATCAATGCCTACCTACAAAGAACTACCAGGCCAACATATTAAAGAACGGCAGCTCCCCATTATGTCGTATATGCCAACAACAAAATGAGACCATCGATCATGTTGTCTCCATGTGCAGTATGCTTGCGCCTACAGAGTATCTCAACAGGCACGATAGAGCTGCACAATATATTCACTGGGTAATATGCAAAAACCTGGACTTGCCCCATGATAAAAACTGGTGGGAACACAAACCACCCCCAGTACTTGAAAATGATCACATTGCACTCCTCTGGAACTTCACCATTCAAACTGACAGAAAGATAGACGCAAATAGGCCAGACATCATACTGAAATACTTCAGACAAAAATCATGCCTCCTTATTGATATGACTGTCCCAATCTGTCAAGACCTACCAAAAACTGAGCAAATATAAAGATCTTGAAATAGAAATTAGCAAAATGTGGAATCTGAAGACGAAAACAATACCTATTGTCATAGATGCCCTGGGAATGACAGCGAAACGGGCTGATTACTACCTAGCTCAGATACCAGGAAACCCCAAAATGGCTGAAGTTCAAAAGATAGTGCTCATGGGAACTGCCCATATCCTACGTAAAATACTGTCTATGTGATCTCAAATTTTAAAGCAAACACATAATTTTCTTATGGTTTCTTAAACATTCACTTGAACAAAACTGTACAAATCCAAATATATGGTACCCTAGGCATAACACCTACATGAACTTCTAACTTGTTGTCTCTTGAGATCTCTGGGTGAGACTTGGATCCAACTTGTACAAATGCAAAACAAATGTCAAACATAAAATAATAATAATAATAATGGCCAATATCGACATTGGATAATGTGACGGCATTATAAAATCAAAAGTGCTGACAAATGGTACAAGCACCACCACATTTTTTTTCTCTTTCTGTCTTCCCATTTTTTTCTATCACATGACTCTGTTAATGAACAATCTGGTGTAGTTGTTTTAATGGTCTACGAATGTATACAGTACGTTTCTCTGCCCCAGGAGTCAGGAAGATACTCGTCAAGAAATGGAAACAGAATTGAAAGATGTTAATGAAAATGATGATGGGGATGATGATGATGATAACAGTAGTAGTAGTAGTAGTAGTAGTAGTAGTAGTAGTAGTAGTAGTAGTGGTGGTGGTGGTGGTGGTGGTGGTGGTAGTAGTAGTAGTAGTAGTAGTAGTAGTAGTAATAATAGTCTCAAATTTTGCCACAAAGACAGCAATTTGGGGGAGGGGATGAGTCGATTACGTCGACCCCAGTGTTCAACCGGTACTTATTTCATCGACCCCGAAAGGATGAAAGGTAAAGTCGACGTCGGCCAAATTTGAACTCAGAACGTAGCGACAGACGAAATACTGTTAAGCGTTTCGTCCAACCCGCTAAAAATTCTGCCAGCTCACCGTGCACATATGAACTCTTTCTCCAATCCAAATTTTAAATTATCAACCTCCTTAACAACTTATATGCACAACCTTAAATCTCAAAATATTCAATGTTCTCTATCCTGTTCCATTGTATGTGAGGCTCCCTATGCAACGCAAACCTCGGTATGTGTAATTTAGGTTTAAGAGAATCACTAACCATTCTTCGCTTCCACAACCCCTCATTACTTAATAGATTCTCAGATGTAATACTGTCTTGCAAACACAGGTTCTACTCATCATTCGCACATGTCATCAACGCTTTGTAATCCCAAAGGTATATATTCTTATTCAAAATTAACCTTGAACTAAGAAAAGGTCAGCCTAGCAACCTACTATTTCAACAAATACTACCATTCTTATTAAACTATTCTTTCTCACTACCATTCTTATTAAACTTACCTTTCCAAATTCTTGTAAACCAATACATCCCACCCCCTTCAGAGCCTCCTTCACTCAGTAGAAGCAATCCCACGCCACTGCACAAAAAAGATTGGCTCGGTGAAACACACAAGCTAAAGAAACTGAAGCATTACTCCCTAGAGAGAAGGCGTGAAAGATGAACAGTTATATACATATGAAAGATCCTGGAACTTTGGAATTGAAAGCTATACCAACAACCGAACTGGACGGCAATGTATACTACCAAAGATCTCATCTTCTCCATCACAAATAAAATCCTAGTACTGTAGTAATTGGAGTTTCAGGAGTCCGTAACTATTCATCATTCTGCTGGCAACATCAGGAAATTGCGAGGTGTAGATGTGGAGGTTTTCAAAGAGCGTCTGGACAAATTTTTATCGGAGATACCAGATAAACTCACATCGCAGCAGGTAGCACAAAGAAGAGTAGACAACTCCGTCCAACTCCCTATTCCACCAGAATCAGTACAGAAAAGAAGTCCAAATACACTGAAAGACGGAGCTCCAGCATGACCTCAGCGTCTTGGTGAAAACAGTAAAAATAAACGATGAAAGATGTATATGTGTGTGCATATATGCATATATACATATATACAGACAGACATACACAGATGCATATGTATGCATGTGTGTTTATATCTATGAGTATAATTACAAATACACATAGATGTTTGTGCATATATATATATATATATATATATATATATATATATATATATATATATATATATGTACATATACTCTTTTACTCTTTTACTTGTTTCAGTCATTTGACTGTGGCCATGCTGGAGCACCGCCTTTAGTCGAGCAAATCGACCCCAGGACTTATTCTTTGGATGCCTAGTACTTATTCTATCGGTCACTTTTTGCCGAACCGCTAAGTTACGGGGACATAAACACATAAGCATCGGTTGTCAAGCGATGTTGGGGGGATAAACACAGACACACAAACATATACACACACATACATATATATATATATATATATATATATATATATATATATATATATATATATATATATATATATATACATATATACGACAGGCTTCTTTCAGTTTCTGTCTACCAAATCCACTCACAAGGCTTTGGTCGGCCCGAGGCTATAGTAGAAGACACTTACCCAAGGTGCCACGCAGTGGGAATGAACCCGGAACCATGTGGTTGATAAGCAAGCTACTTACCACACAGCCACTCCTGCGCCTATATATAAATATATGTATGTATGTATGTATGTATGTATGTATGTATGTATGTATGTGTGTATGTATGTATGTATGTATTTATGTATGTATGTGAGTGTGTGCGTGGGTGTGTGGGTGTATGTATGTATATAAGTATGAGCATATGTATGCGCATGTGTATAGTTATATATGTATGTGCACGATAAATAAATAAATAATATTAAGAAAACTAGCGAAGAACGTGCTAAGCTAAGCAATGATCATTTAACATCTGCTTTCCTAGAGGTTAGGACGGTATTGTTTTGATTGCAAATCAAAAATGATTGATAGAATTATAACAGATATTCTGTTGTATACATGTGACGTTTGCTTTGACATATCATTCCAAAGACTTTAGAAATATGCGAGGCTTTCCATTGTTTTGCTGTATTCAGCATTTAGCATTTATTAAAAAATAATTTTGAACTTTAAAATAAAATGTGAAGGTCTAAACAATGTCAATATTACCAAAGAAAAGTAAATACTGTCTTCTTTCATTACTACATTTAACGTGGCTTGCAATATATCATTCGGGAATTTGACATAAATTCTGGCAAGATGATTTTCTGCAAAATGATATTTGTATTTAGAGTATATATATGCATCAAGATAAGTCGATATATGTATGAATCTATAAATATATTCAATACGTCGTAAGAATGAACCTGAAAAATATATAAGATCTTAGTAAAATGTCTTGTGTGCGCGCGCGTTTGTGTTTGTGTGTGTTCGTGTGTGTATATATATATATATATATATATATATATATATATATATATATATATATATATATGGGAGAATATACAAATAATAACAACAGACGAGGACAGGTGGTGTAAATAACAAAAGTATATATTAGTATGACGCTCGGGAATACGGAAAGTCTTTGACGTTTCGAGCTACGCTCTTCAACAGAAAGAATACGGAGACAAGGAGAAAAACACGGAGAAAAAAAATTGAATAGTGTTCAGTCAACGGTCAATCATAATAATGGCCGATCATAACAATGGCTGACCGGAAGTTAGAAATTCTTATTTCAAGAGAGCTAAGAAAGGGGGAGATAACAAACGGTGATCGGGAACGAGGGGCTGTGTGTGGGAGGTAGAATGCTGGTGATCTTGACGTATGTAGTGTGAAAATGGGGAAGGGAGAAAGGGAGAAAGTAGTTGGTCAGTTGTAGTGTGTGCGTGGTGTGATGCGAGGGTATTGGTGTGGTGTGCGTGGTGTGATGCGAGGGTATTGGTGTGGTGTGATGTGAGGGTGTTGGGAGGTGGGGAAGGCATGGGTGGAATGTGGGTTAGGCTGAGGGTGGGGTAGAGGTAGGGGTCTGTGGTTAGGGGTCTGTGGGTAGGGTGGGGTATGTGGGTAGGGGTGGGTGGTGGGTGTAAGGAATTGGATGGGGTGGAGTGGGAAGGTAGAGTAGGAGTGTGTTGGGGTGTGGTGGGATGAGCTTATGAGGGGGTGTTGACGAGGAGGGAGAAGGGGAGGGGGTGGATGTAAGAGAGGGGGAAGATGGGTATGGGAGGGGAGAGGAAGAGAGGAGAGAGGGTGGGTATAAGAGAGGGAAGGTGGATTGAGATAGGGGGAAGGTGGGTATGGGGGGAGAGAAAGAAGGGAAGGTGGGTATGGGGGGGGGGAGAAAGAGAGGAAGAGAAAGAGAGGAAGAGAAAGAGAGGAAGAGAAAGAGAGGAAGAGAAAGAGAAGAAGAGAAAGAGAGGAAGAGAAAGAGAGGAAGAGAAAGAGAGGAAGAGAAAGAGAGGAAGAGAAAGAGAGGAAGAGAAAGAGAGGAAGAGAAAGAGAGTCAGGAGGAGGGGGTTAGATGAAGAGTGGAGGGGAGTTGAGCCCATGTAGCGCAAAGGAGCTAAGATAGAAGATTAATCCCTGTTCACGGCGCAAACGGGAGTCCGGATGGCCCCTGTGCATGGACAATCCAAACACAAACAGGTGTTGCCGCAAGGAGTGGCCGGCAGAACGGAAGTGGCGTGACACCGGGGTGTCATTGCCGACGCTGATATCTCGGAGGTGTTCCGCGAATCGGTCGGCCAGGCGGCGCCCCGTTTGTCCGATGTACAGAGATTGGCAGAGAGAGCAGGAGAGGCAATATATGATGTTGGTAGACGTGCAGGTGAAGGAGTCGGTGATGCGATAGGGTCGGTGATGGGTGCTGGTGAGGAGGGTGGTGTTGGAGAGGTAAGGGCAAGTGCGGCAGCGTGGGCGGGAGCAGGGGAACGAGCCAGGTTGGGAGGTTGGGTTGGGGAAGAAGCTGTGGACCAAGAGGTCCCGTAGGTTGTGGGCTCGTTTGAAGGAGGGGAGGGGTCGATTAGGGAAGATATGGGAGGTGGAGGGGTCGGACTGGAGGCGCCGAAAAGCTCGGAGAATGGAGCGTTGGAGGGGTAGGGTGGTGGGATGGTAGGTGAGGGGAAAAGGGAGGCGGGAAACGGCAGGGCGGGTTCGGGGGGAGAGAGCAGATGCACGGTCCACAGAACGTGCTCTGGCAAGGGCGGTGTGGATGGTGGTGGG
>NC_142929.1:149836688-149846688 GCF_046866305.1 Octopus bimaculoides | reverse complement strand
GCATCGCTCCCGGCGGCGTTGGAGAGAGTAGAGATTGAGTTTCTTTTTTTTTTTTTTTTTTTTCAGTTGACCCCAGTAGTCAATGCCTGTCATGCCGTCTATCTTTCTTGTGATTGACCTCTGGAGTGCTTCCAAGTTATCTAAGTTATATTGGTTAATGGAAATCTGGCTTGTAATTTTAGCATATCAAGCGACAAGGTGGAACTTAACTTGTTCAACTGCATATGTGAGATGCAATTGATGGAGATATTTAGTTGTCGTGTCACCTGAGTCAGCTTTTTGCGGTTTCGTCCTTTGTCCAGTGTTCAAATATCAATGAAGTCAACTAGGTATATCAGCTTCCGTAAACGAAACAACTACGTAATTCAGAGTACTGCCAAGAAAAACCTCCCAGATTCACCATTCTTGATAACCTTTTCAACAGCAAATGCACAGCACGCATCGGTTCAAACAAAGATAGCAACTGAAAGAGAAAAAAAAAAGCGTTAAAACATTAGCTACATGAAGATACTGTTATTATCTGTCTAAATTCACGGTTGACAGAGTGCAGAAGGAAAACCTGATGGAGGTTTTCTCATCGTATATTAGACACAGTTATGGCTGTGTAATGGAAGAGTTCATTTTGCAAACTCGAGATTCCAGGTTTGAATACATTAGTGCATATTGGGAGAAATCTCTCCCACAACAGCCCCGCAAACTGACCAATTAATTGTGAGGGTAAATTAGCAGGCGGAAATGCTGCAAAATCTCATCATATGTATGTATGTATGTATGTATGTATGTATGTATGTATGCTTGCATATATATGTATGTGTATATGTATGCATACATACATACATACATACATACATACATACATACGTGTTCCTACAAATACAGGGTTTGGACAAAATACTGGAAACACCTTAAAATTTCAAGCAAATTTATTTTAATATGGGGTAGGTCCGCCTTTGGCAGTAATTACAGCTTGAATTCTACGAGGTATGGACTCTTGCAAAATTTGAATTGTTTCCAAAGGAATTCTTCTAGCTAAAACAGTCTCCTGTTTTTATAGTGATCATGGTGGAGGATACCGACTCCTTATTTGTTTTTTTGTTTTTTTAAATACACCATAGATGTTCAATAATATTGAAATCTGGGGACTGTGGTGACCAGATAAGATGTTCAACTTCACTAGAATGTTCTTCGTGCCATTCAGTAACAGCTTTAGCCGTGTGAATTGGTGCATTATCATCCTGAAAGATTGCGCTTCCCTCCGGATACAGTTCCGCAACCATGGGATGAATTTGATCAGATAAAATGCTTAAACAGTCTTAACTATTAATTCTGCCACGAAGGGAAACCAATGGGCCGGCGGATTTCCAAGATATAGCCCCCCCCCCCCGCAGATCATTACAGAACCTCCTCCATGTTTAACAGTTGGAAGAAGGTAGAGTGGGTCATATGCTTCTTTTGACTGTCGCCACACGTATACTCGGCCGGTGGTCGGAAATAAGGTAAAGGATGACTCGACCGAGAAAATAACATTCTTCAACTGCTCTAGGGACCAATTCTTTAGGTTTTTACTCCATTCTGAACGCTTTGCAACGTTTGTTTTTGAAAGTAGTGGTTTTCGGGTTACAGCCCTCCCGTGAACTCCGGATTTGTGCAGCTCCCGGAGAACAGTTGTTGTGAAAACTGGGTTCTCGAGGTGGTCAAGCTCTGCAATAATTTAGGGAGCTGTACTTTTGTGATCTTTTCTAACAATTCACGTAAGAGTCCGATGGTCACTATATGAAAGTTTTGGTTTTCTTCCGGAGTTTTGTTTCGACGAGGAGGTTTTCCCCCTATCTCAAAAGCTGTCATTACTTTCGAAACAGTGCTTCTTCATACACCAAACATTTCGGCTGTTTTCATTATGCTAGCGCTTGCCATGAGAGCACCAAGAATTGGACCTCTTTGAAAGTCCGATAGATCTGTCATTTTAATGAATATTAATTATCTTTTTCTGATGATATCTGAAAATAAACAGCAATTTTAGCAAAACATATTAAGCAACACTAATAATAAATCAAAAGACAGAAAAATAAACAATCATTTGACGGTTTTATAGATATTTCAAAAGTATTATGCTATGATGCTAGGTGTTTCCATTATTTTGTCCAACCCAGGTATGTAGGCATTAATGAAAATATATCATACAAAAAAAGTGTAAGGAAAAACTGTAGAATATTACATCAGACTCAGAAAAGTATAGCAGTTGGAACTCTCCTCTTACAAGACAATATCCCACAATGCATGTGCAATATTAGTGCTGATTCCAGCATTCGAGTATTTGAGTGGTCTTTGAGAAAATACACTCCATAGACATTGGCTTCAATTTTTGGCACAGTGCCAGCGATTTTAGTGGAGGGAGTAAGCCGGTTACATCTTCCCCAGTATTCAACTAGTACTTATTCTATCGACCCTGAAGGAATGAAAGCGAAGTCAACCGCGGCAGAATTTGCCCTCAGAACCTGATGACGGACGAAATGCCGCTAAGCATTTTCCCCGGCGTGCTAACGATTATGCCAGCTTGCTGCCTTTCCACTCCATAGATGTTAAAACTCGCAAAATTCTGACATCACTGGACACTTCCACAGAAACAGTGATATCAACGGGTTTTTCCCTGAGAAGAAATTAAGGGGATAGAGACCGTGAGATCAGTGCAGATACGCTTCGTATAGTATCTCTCAGGCAGGACCTGCCAAACAGCAGTAGAAAAAATAACTATATAAACCTAGTATTGAAAAGCGAAGAGAACAATATCCCATATGTCGACAGTGAGTTCCTCTGGAAGAACTCCCTTCCAGATGACCTCCCCATACAACTCTAAATTAACTGGGCTAACATGCATCAAAGAAAACCTGGATGCAAAACGTTCAGCATATCAGAAAAAGATTGCATACTTCCCTAAGATCTGAAGATTACACACGTATCGACATGAAGTGTAACTTGCAACCAGGACATCACATCACTCTTCGAATATATATATAATAAAGGGTCTGATCATTCATGATTTTATCTGGTGGTCAGCACGAAAATAAAATAAAAACCTTCTAAATACTATATTAATAATTATATAAATTGAAAATGTAAAAATAAAAACAAAACACAAAGGATTCCGCGGTACACGTGTTTCAAGCTTTATAGTTGTTGCATCATTATTGGTATATAAGTGATAGTATAAAGCTATCTTCAGTCGCAAATATATTCTTTCCCAAGTATTATATCACAAAGCAAAAGAGGGAGAAACATGAGAGAGAAAAGGTGAGAGTCCACTTGGTATTGTCCATTGTAATATGCATTGTAATATCTTTAAGTTGATATATTTACATAATTATTTAATAATTATATACATAATTATAACAAGGGATCAGAAACAAGCCTCTCCACGTGCTGAATATAGACGCCTGATGACGTTAAGAACCACCTTAAAATTTTCCCAAAACACAGGTTGTAGACGGGTAAAAGAAAAATAAATCAAACTTTTGGTTAATTGTGCATTAGAACTAATTTCAGGCTAAAAGTAATAAATACCTATTGCCATCATCAGCACAGATATTCCAGAGTATACGTGTACAAGTATTTTTAAAGTGGCTCTTAGCGTCATTTGGCATCTATTTTCAGCACGTGGAGAGGCTTGTTTCCATTCCCTTGTTATAATTATGCATATAATTACTAATATAGTATTGTATATATGTACTCCTCACAAGTGCCCCTCTGCAATGAGCTGCACCCTATTAAAGACCTTCTCGTTCCTAATAGGTGTGAGGTGTTTAGTTAGGTGATGTCTATGACTACGTTTCTAATGATAGCTGGGGTAATGAATTGAGTGTCCGTTAATATAAACAGTTTCTTCGTTGGGAATTTTGCTGGTCTCGAGAGCTGCAGTTACTTGCCAGAAGCCGAACTTTGTTAATGCTGCTGACGTGGTCACCAGTGCTGAAGCAGTTGTGTCATCTACTGCAACATAAACACCAAGTGCGACAAGGTAGGTTACCCAGAGGTCGAAAGTTTTCTCTTCCTCCAGATTGCTGATTAAGGTGGAAATACGTGAAGAACACACAAAAATATTAAATAACGGTCTGATAGAGAAAAACAAAACTAACAGTCAATCAACAGCTAAAGAATCACTACTCTGAGGAAAGTGATGAAATTCGTGGGGTACTCTAAACTACCTGGTTGGTAGCTTCTACACCAATGGGGGTTAGTACCTTTGTTCGTTTTTAAATTTTTATCCTCTTCTTTTATGTCGTCTTATGTTTTTGACCTCATCCTTTATTTCATGTATACTGTCACATGTTACTGTAATTCTTTCATATCGCATGTCTTGTGTATTTAGGGTCTTAAATAAAGTCTAGAATTGAAGAATGGGGTCGAGATAATACTGATTGTCAGACGGGTAATGGGGGACAAATGCAGACACTTCAACATACACTTCAACATACACATGTGTATATATACCGTCTACAAATTCACTCACAAGGCTTTGGTCTGCCCAAGGTTGTAGTAGAAGACACTTGCCCAAGGTGCCACAAAGTGGGACTGAATCCGGAACCGTGTGGTTGAAAAGTAAGCTTCTTACCACACAGCCAAACCTGCGTCTAGAGATAAAATAATTAAAACAAAGCAAGAAATTATCAAATAATTGATTATCTGAGAAAAAATATATTTGCAGAACTAACAACAAGAACATTTAGAGATATGAGCGTATTCATACGTTTCAATAGAACAATGAACCACGAACTACAATAAAGAACTCAATACTTTATAATGTAAGAGAATATAATGAATTTAATGAATAGAGGTGTAAGTACTAATATAAGTATCAATGCTTCTATATTCTTTGATGAAGTAATAATGAGGAAATACTCAGAAAATGGCGGAAAACTGTAGTAAAAGCCGTTTATATAATTTAATTTCATAGAAATATTTTTCAGTAAAAAGAGCAAACGGAAAATTTTCTAAATTCTGGAGATTTTGAATTGGATAGCAATCGCTATAAGGTAAGGGGAGTAACTCTTAAATACTAAGACTAAAAATTCGTATTTGCTTTAAAAGAAAATGGAAAAGGAGAGTGTAATATTAAAAAGGAACTTAGCAATGTTTTATATACTGAAGATAGTATGTTAATAGAATGGCTTAACGAAAATTAAAGATGAAAATTGTTGTATATTAATTTGAATATTTTCTAAAGAATTTTAGGGTCCGTAAAAATTTAGTGCTAGTGTAGATAATGAAGACGCATTTAGAATGGAAAGAACATATCTAAGAACTGACAGACTTCAAATATATAACGATATGAAGTTAAATGTATACTCTTTTAAAGCATGTGGTATGAATAAATTCAAAGTGATTTTGTAAAAATAAATAACTAATTAAATAACTAAAATAAAATTGATTTTTGATTAAAAGTAGTGATAAAAGCAATATGGTTTTGAAAGAGTTACTATTGGTCGTTAAATATAGCTAGCTAGTACCGAAAATCAATTATACAAGAAAACTCTGTTCTATACATAAAATAGTTTTGCCTCGTTATTGTCTTAAAAGAAAGTTTTATGTTTAACAACTTTAATAAATGTTAAGGATTAGTAATAGATTAAATTGGATTATGTAAATAATTGGTTTTATGACTTATAAGTTTTATGACTTATAAGTTTTTCTAAGTAAATGGTGTGTTTTACAGTAAATTTAAACAAACGCGTTAATGGAGGATTATAGAAAGGCATGATAATACTTTTTTTAAATAAAAGAGTCGGAAAAGACAATAATTAATTAGATGCAGGCAATAAGTAATTAGATTACTAGTTAATTAAATACAATTCAGCATACAAAGATAAGGATTATTAACTACAACAGAAATGTAATAATATGATATAACCGCAACTGTTGTTAAGATAATAATGCTATAATAAAAATGTGCATACATAATTAATGTGTGTATATTAGCGGAATCAAGAGGAATATAAGAGGACCAGAAGAAAATTAATATTGTGATTGAATTGATGCTGTGGAGGATAATCAAATATGGTTATTAGTGTTGAAATATAGTTATTAATGCTTGGTTCGGATTGTTATAACACAGTATGTTATCAAAATATCGAATTACTTTAAAACTTGGATGTTTTCCTGGATTTTGGAATGTGGTTTCTGAATGTGTGTTGTTTCAACGATTACATTTCTTTGACAAGGAAGGTAGGAAGTCTACGCAAATGTTTGGTGCAATTTACATTATAATTGTGTACTTTGTGAAAACGTGTGAGTGTGCATAAAATAGGTTTTCAAATAAATATTAGATTTTGTGGTGTGAATGGAAGAATATATTTTGAAAGGAGTCATGAAGATGATAGAATATAACGTCTTAAGAAAAACCGAGTGGTATAGAGCTGTCGGGTATTAGTGAAATTAGTGATTACAATGTTTACATTTTAATCAAATTAGAGTGATTAAAATATAAAATTAGGTATGATAGTCAGATATGCTAATTCCTAAATAGGCGGTGAAAATACGGTATTATTGTACAGAGTGTTCAAGAAGTCTCTCCGTAGTAAGTATTTTATTGCAAAATAAATATTTATAGGATGGTATAAGACTACAAAAGAATATATTAGACTTTACAAGACTTCAAAAAACTTTCTAAGAGGTGGTGAAATTTAATTTTTTTTTTTTACTGCCGTCTGAACACTCCCTAGGCTGATTTCCGTTTCCTGTGATATTTTGCGTAAGGACTTTGACTGGCTTGCCAACAGTTTATCAGAAGTATTGGAGAATGTTTCGTTTGAAAGAACAGTAATCCTACCGTTTCTTGCTGCGTCTTCCACTGAGCCTGTGTTTCTAAATTTTCTTATCAAATCCCGCACAGTGTCATGATGTGGAACAACAGTATTTGGAAAAGTTTCACTGAACTTCTGTTTCACAGTATCTGTGTATTTGTTTTCAGCTCGAAACACCCATTCATCTAAAAACGTACGTTCTTCAATGGCTGGCATGTCGACAAGCTGAAGGATATACAATGACTGAGGAACAATGGCTGACACCCAGCCCACACAGTGATAGCCAAGTTGCGCATGGGCAGGATGAAAGAATTCACTGCGGAGAAACTTTTTGAACACCCAATATATTATAGTTGGGAAGGTTTGTAAAGTTGTAAAGATGAAGTGTATCCAAAATAGATTCAGGAATATTTTCTTGAAGGATTTTGTTACAACCAAATTGTTTGGAAGAATATACCAGATTATATTTTATTCTTATTAGTACTTCTAGTTCTGTTATTTTCTATTTATTTAATTATCTTCTGAAAAATTGAATATTGAGAAAATGTTAATGCCCTCTTCCTCCATTGGTTGATAATGCATTAATATAACTAAAAAATTAGGAAACCTATTAATTATAGTTTTTTTTTTTTTGTAATTGGCGCGTTTATAAATGTTGGATAGACTAAAACGACCACAGGCTAAACCAAATTCTTAAGACACATACCTTAATGATTAGCTAAAGATAACCCAAATCAATGAAAAAATAATAACAAAAGCCAAATATCACACTATAACTGGATCAACAGTAAAACATGCGAAGGACCCAACTGTAGTATATTTTTAAACTGGCATAAGGATCGGAGATCTATTTTAAATAATGACAAATATCCACAATAAAAGCTAACGTTTCATGTGTACAAGAACCTAATCTATGTAATTACATGATCAGAATGTGGAAAGAATTACATCGGACACATCCTGAAGCCTTTAAGACAACGCATATTAAAATACAGGAATGCAGACAAATAGGACTCAGTGGGAATACAGAAACATGTTCAGACACAACGCGCCAATTACAAAAAAAAAAAACTATAATTAATAGGTTTCCTAAATTTTAGTTATATTAATGCATTAACATCAATGCATCAACAAAGAAACAACTTCCATAAGCAAATACCAACTACATTTAGATAACTGTGGGAGAGTAAATATGACAACTACCGCCACCTTACTGTAACCAATGCTGAAATTGTCACAGCTGCTACAGCCACTACTATGACTACTAAAGCCACTAACGTTGCTACTGCTTCTTCGCCTAGAATTAATAGTCACCTCATAATAAGAAAGGGCGAGGACCACTGCTTGAATTTTTATTATTTCTATGACCCACAGCTACTAGAAGAAAATGCACTACCAGCATCATTTGATTTGTGTAAGAAGAAACATGTGAACTTCCAGAAATTATATAATGAAAGACTAATTCAATTTAATTCATTTCAATCTATTTTATTTTCTCCCCTAGCATCATTAGATCACTTTTAAAGTGACTGAAACCAGTAGCATATTCTAATGAAACTACAAATAGTTTCTTTTATCCATGTTAAATTCTCAATGCATTGCCTTTTTGTTTTGTCTTTTACTATAAAATTATTCATCTGAAACTTCTTAACCTTTTAACACACACGCACACACGCACACACACACACACACACACACACAAACACACACACACATACACACACACATAAACGTATGCATGAATCTATGTATATGTATATATATATTTATACATATCCATGTATATACATATATATATATATATATATATATATATATATATATATATATATATATATATATATATATATGCATGCATAAATACAAGCATGTATAAAGACAATTGCCTATATAAATGCATATAAATGTACATACATAAATATATAAATAATTTCTAAAAAATGTACATCGAAACATCTATTGCTGAGATTGTGTGTACGTGTAAGTTGAATAGCACAAAAAGAAAAAGAAACAGGAAAAGCAATAAAATAACAACAAAATCTGAGATGCAGATGAATAAATATATATCCACAACACAGAAGCAAAAACAAAATTAAAAAAAAACTATCAACATTGTCCAACCTTCCCTTACCTTTCTAACAATTCACTAGAAAAATGGCCGGTGGGTGTTGAATGGAAAATTATACCTTATACTGACGGACCTCAGACTCTTCAACTGTTTTCCTATCGATTTATCGTCATACGTGATGTTCGTAAGCAAGAATAAGTACATCGGTGTATATGTGTGTGCGTATGTGTGTGTCCGTATGTGTGCATATATGTATGAGTATATATTTATGTATTATGGTCATATTATGGTTATATGTGTGTGTGTGAGTCGCTTCACATAAGTATATTCTTGTGTGGTCATATAAGAATAAATATACTTACGCACAGAGACACACACAGACATGCATATATACATGTGTGTGTGTGTGTGAGGTGTGTGTGTGTGTACTCATATAAGGCTATACTATTTGTGTGTATGTATATATATATATATATATATATATATATATATATATATATGCTGAAAGAGAGAGAGAGATTCAGAGAGAAAGAGAGGGTGATAGATAGATAGATAGATAGATAGATAGATAGATAGATAGATAGATAGATAGATATGACTGAAATTGGAGCATATGAATAGGTGTTTGTTGATATGCATTATATATGCTAATGTGAATGCATCTATCTAATATTCTCTCTCTCTCTCTCTCTTGTGTCACTGTGAGTATACACACACGCGCGCGCGCACGCACGCATACACACTTATCAGTTATAATGGAAAGTACACGCAGTACCAGCGTTAGTAGAAATAAGAGTCGAAAACTACTCAAATAAGCCACGATTTCACTTTACAAACAACAGGATGACCAAAATCGAGAGACGAGCAACAATTTAACTTACCATTGCGGTTGAAAGTCACAAATGAATTGTGCAACGCTGGTACTTCGTGTACCTCCTCCATTATAGTTAATAATAAATTATAATTTTATAGATTTGCCCTTTTAGCTTTAATGCTTGCTGGTCACTTATATTATTGTTGTTATCATTTATTAATAATAATATATATATGTATATATATATATATATATATATATATATATATATATATATATATATATATATACATATATATATATATATACACACACATAACTACA
>NC_142929.1:149831688-149834188 GCF_046866305.1 Octopus bimaculoides | reverse complement strand
AGGTTGACCCGGGTTGTTGGAGTTGCCGAAGAGCAGCGCGACACTCGCGGTGCCATTCGCCCTTCCTCGGCCTCTTCTTGATCCATGACTGCAGTTCGGTCATGGAGACGAGCTGCGGGAAAGCGCGCCGCACAAACGGTGACCACACCTGTTCACCGCTGTCTACGTAGAGCCGGAGATGTCGCAGTCTCAGCGCGTGTCTGCGCATCATCAACCACGGCATGCCCAGTCCTCCTTTTAACGGGTGTTGGCAGCAAACGGATCGCCTAACCATCGGAACGCTTCCTTTCCACAAGAAGCGGAAGAGGATGCGCTCCAGTTTGGTGATGGTAGGGTCGGGACAAGGAACGACGGTCAGGCGGTAGTAGATGACGGACGCGATGTACGTGTTCGCCACCTCCGCCCGACCTTTCAGGGAAAGCTTCCTCTCGGCCCATTGCCGGGCTAGAGTGGCCACCCTTCTCGTTATCTCGTCCCAGTTCTTCTCCGTTTGGAGGTCTGGACCAAACCAGACCCCGAGCATCTCAACCGGACCGTCAGTCCAACGTCCCACGACGGAGGCGCTACTTAACGGCATGGGTTTGCTTCTCCAGGTGCCGAGCCGCAAGCCCACTGACTTATCCCGGTTGATTTTCGCTCCCGTTACCGCTTCGTAGTCTCTCAGTGTCTCGCCGACAAGCTCGATGTGCTTTTGGCTAGACACTATGACGGTGACGTCGTCCGCGTATGCCGACACGCTCGTCCCGCATCCCAACTCTCGCGGGATGCCCCTCAGCGTCGCCAGCTTCCGCAGTAGTGGCTCGAGAGTCAACACGTACAGAAGCGACGAGAGGGGGCATCCCTGACGGACCGAACGTGCAATGTCGAAGGGTCTTGATAGATGCCCATTGATGCGAACTACCGAACGGATGCCTCTGTACAAGGCAGCCATCCAGCCGCGGAAAATGGGACCGAAGCCGGCTGCTATGAGGACAGCCTCCAAGTATTGATGGTCTACCCTATCGAAAGCTTTCGATTGATCTAAATTGATCAGGGCCCCACCCATGCCAGGTTCCTTAACTACCCTCTCTATGATGTAGCGCATCAGATGGAGGTTGTCATGGATGCTCCTGCCCGGCACCGCGCACGTTTGCGCCTTGCCGATCAGTTTCTCGATGACAAGCGCCAACCGCTTGGCTAACACCTTGGCCAAAATTTTCAAGTCTGCATTGAGCAGAGTGATGGGCCTAAAGTTATCTATGACGTCCCCCTTGTTTGGATCTTTCTTCAGCAGCGTTACGGCTCCTCGACTCACAAAACCGGGAATGCTCCCGTTTTGCTGCCAGTTGCAGTACACCGCCACCAAGACGTCTCCAAACAAGTCTGGCTTACAGTTGTAAAGCTCGTAGGGCAGACCATCCAAACCCGGAGATTTGTCCCTCGAGCATCCCGCCATCGCGTCCCTCACTTCCGCCGCCGTGATGGCACCTTCGCAGCACTCCGCCTCTCTTGCCGAGAGTCGTGGCAGGCTGTGCAGGTAGGCACTGAAGTCCACCCTGCGTTCTCGCTCGCCATTCGTCCCAAACAGTCGAGCAAAGTGCCGCTGAAAGGCCTCACACATTTTGCTTGGCTCGAGCAGTTCGCGCCCCTGTTCGTCCACCAGAGACCGAATGGTGGCTTTGTTGCCCTGTTGCGCCTCCGCCACCCGGGCCTCTCGTGCGGCTCCAACACCTTCGTTTCTTAGAGCACGCATCCTAGCCCTGACAACGCACCCTTCGTGTTTGGCGTTGAAATGTTGGTCAAGGGCCAACCTCGCCGCCAAAACGTCGGATGCGATGCCACTTCTAATTGCCTCTTCTAGCTTCTTAACTAGTTCACCCTCTACTCTGTTTCTGTCTATGGCTAGTGCTTTGCTATACCTAACCGCTTCTGCTTTTATTGCTCTCTTGAGGGCAAACCACCATTTGTTATTGATGATGGCTCCTGTCAAAGCCCTCTTTACTAACGTGCTAATCCGGTCTCTGAAAACTGGTCTCGACGGGAAAGACGCGTCTAGTTTCCAGTAACCGGAGCCCTGCCTATGTGTCTTATCTAAGTCTAGCGTACACGTCACAAGTTTGTGATCCGTGTAGCTGACTATGTGAAATTGTGGACACCCTATGCTATCTCTATCTACTCTCCTACACAGTATTCTATCTAGATACGATCTCGACGACCCGATGCGGTTTGTCCATGTCCACATTGGCGCATTGGGGTAATCGAGTCGGTACCTGTCAGACAGTTGAAAGCGTCTGAGCAGGTCTTTGAGGCATTTGCATCCCCAACACAAGCACACTCCAGACACCAACACAAGCACACACAACTACAACACAAGCAACAAAACCCCAAAAGCAAGTACACACACAATGCTCACTGCCATCAACACAAAAAACTCAGAGTTGATGGAATACATCAACACAAAAACAAACATAACAAACGAAGACATAAAAACCAGCAACCACCCATACACAACACCGCCAGA
>NC_142929.1:149819188-149829188 GCF_046866305.1 Octopus bimaculoides | reverse complement strand
TCTATGTGCATATATTTATGTCGATGTACCTGGATACACACGCATGCGTACACACAATTACACACAATTACATACACAAGCACATACACACTCACTCATACTGACATACATACATATGTGTGCGAGTGTCTGCACATTTATGTCCGTATGTCTGAGTGAGTATATCTGTTGTATATATACATGTTTATTTAGTTATGTATATATGTGTGTGTGTGTGTGTATACTTATATATATATGTATGTGTGTGTGTGTGTATATATATATTTATATATGTATATATATATATATATATATATATATATATTTATATATGTATACATATACATATATTATATACATATATATATATTATAGATATATAATATATTTATATACATATATATATATTATATACATATATATTCGTATATACACATTTGTACAAATTCATACTTATATAAAGGCATACTCACACACACATGCATGTATGCATGCACGTATGTAAATGTGTGTGTGTTTGTGTGTGTGTATGTGTATGAATGTATGTTTTTTTTGTGTGCATTTGCTAGTGTATATAACAGTTTGCGGTGGCGTATATGAGAAAATATATCGTTGGTCGAGATATCACCATTGTGATGAAAGCAAAATATAGCTTTTTAGCGGTATCGATTTTGTGAAAAGCTGTAATAATAGATATACTGACATATACGGACGTTATCGCTAGTGGTTGTGGGAACTTTGATGACGACGAAGATGAAGTTGACGGCTACGAAGTTGACGGCTACGAAGTTTACGGCTACGAAGTTGACGGCTACGAAGTTGACGGCTACGACGTTGACGACGTTAACGACGACGATAAATATGTTCACGATTATGATCATAACTACTGTTTGTTATTAGTTGCCCACAGCTATCCAAAATATACCAAGCTACTAGAAGTCTTTTATCCACTCAGAAAATTGTAAATTCTGTCAATTCAGACAATGTTGAGCAATGTCAGTTTAGTTTCACTTTTATTCAGTGCATTCTTTTGTATCTTCTAAATATACTCATCTGCATTTTTGTCTTTCTGTTTCTATCTTGTGCGCCTGAACATCAATCAATGTTTCTCCAAAATCTCTGCTCAGAACTGAAAGGATCCTTGCGATGAATCCTCTCCTTCTTCCACATATTTGAAAAGCAAATTATTTGGTAGATTTATTAGCTTGTCCTGAGACATGTCTTATCTCTAATCTCATCTTAATTTATTTCTCTCAGTCATTGGACTCTGACCATGCAGAGGTGCCACCTTGAAAAGTTTAGTCAGGCAAGCCGCCTCCCCTACGTCAGTATTTATGCTTTTTTTAAAGACTGGTAGTAATTCTAAGAACCGCTAAGTTACGGAAATGTAAACAAATCGACACCGTTTGTCAAGCAGTGTTGAAGAAGAGCCAGAAACACAAAGTCACAAACGCACACAAGCACCACACGCGCGCACACACATATATATATATATATACATAGATACATACATACACATTCAATCCATCACTGGAACTTTAAAGATCTGTAAAACTTTCCAGAAGTTTAGTATTTAAATATATATGAGCATGTCTAGATATGCAACTATATGCATGAGAATACATACGAAGCTGCACGTATACATACATGTATACATACATACATACATACATACATACATACATACATAAAAATACCCTGTTGTTGATGTTGAAATTCCAGTGAAGGAACCTTGGATTTAGGTTAGAAACCGGCTCTTTCTCTATTGGCAAGAAATCTTGAAATAAAACTGAACAATGACATACATACATAGATACATACATGTATATATATATATATATATATATATATATATATATATATATATATATATATATATATATATATATATATATATATGAGTGGATGTAATAGATGGAAACTGAAAGAAGTCCGTTGTATATGTGTATGTGTATTTGAGTGTGTGATTGTGTGTGTGTGTACATGTGCGTGTTATTGTGCTTGTGTGTGTGTGTGTGTGTGTGTGTCTTTGTGTCTGCGTTTGTCTTCCACCACCGCTTGACAACCGGTGTTAGTGTGTTTGCGTTCCCGTAACATAGCAGTTCGGCAAAAAAAACAATAGAATAAGTACTAAGCTTTAAAAAAATGTAAGTACTGGGGTGGGGGAAGACAAGGGGGAGACAAGTACCTCCACCCAGCTAAGCCTGCATCCAGAGACATGTTTCTGAGTCTTTGCTCGTCATCAGTCTGGAGTAGCATAACCTGCTAGTCGGAGATGCCTGTCAAGCTCTTGTAATCATATAATAATTCTAGTGAAATACATTCACTATTTTCAAATTTAGAAATAATACATTTCTAAATCTCTCAGAGAGATTTATGCAGTAGTGATACGATGAAGTAGTTGTATGCTGCCAACTTAATGTAGCAGTCCCCCTTGTAAACACAAGGACACAGGAAATGTGTCAAGGCCGACAGGAAGCGGTGCAGCTTCCTAGGTTTAACCAACAGTAGTATTATCCCCTTCAGGTAAGACATGCAATAACCTGTTAACCAACAGTAGTATTATTCCCTTCGAGGTAAGACATGCAATAACCTATTAAACATGCTCAAATTTGATATAGATTAAAGATACCAATGGTGTTTAAAATACACGTATCCACGTGTATGCGTGCATGCTCGCTCGTGTGTATATGCGTTGGTCAAAGATGCATTTAAGAAGTGAAGCTAGTTGATGAAAAGGGTTGAATATCGTGATAGCTGCTAGTCTTTTTCTTTTTGCTGCGATGGCATCTGTATAGGCTGAGTATGAGAGCCGAGATGCGTTGTAAATATTGACGTCATTGAGGAAGGAAGGCCTGTTGGTATTAACACAAGAAAAAATAACGAAAGAAGAAAAAGAAAAAAGAACAGAAGAAGGCGGAGGAGCGGAAGGCCAGGTTGTAGTAATAATGATGGAAGTATTTTGAAAGTGTTGGTGACTGTGGTTGGGGGAGGAATACCGGGAATCAAGATGGTGGTGAAATGCAGACGACTGTAGCTGATAATGGTGTCATTTATGACTGCTTCTGTTGTCTTAGTAAAACGTTTACGGCTCTTGTATTTGATGATGCAGTTAGCCTAGATGAGTGGTCTAAATTACGTACTTCTTATGTCCTCTAATAACGGCAATAGAAATTACAGAATTAAGAAATGATTATTAAGCAATACTTGTTCTCGTTATAACGTTCTTTTGTACAAAGAAATGAGACGCAAAGATGACAAGAATGTTGTTGTGATCGCTATTGGTGGTGATGATGATGATGATGATGATGATGATGATGATGATGACGACGACGACGATGATGATGACGACGATGATGGTGTTGGTAGTGGTGGCGGTGGTGGTGGTGGAGGTGTGTTGATGGTGGTGTTGCTGTTAGTGGTGATGGTGGTAATGATGATGATGATGATCATGATCATGATCATGATGGTGGTGGTCGGTGGTATTGGTGGAGGTGATGATGTTGATGACGATGAGGAGAAGGAGGAGAAGGGGAGAAGGAAGAAGTTGAAAAAGACTGATAATGATAATAATAGGATAATTGTCATCGTTGTGGTTGCTTGTGCTCTTAACTCTGGTAATGATTTACATAATGCCATCATACACGACGACGACCACCACCACCAATAATAACAACAACCATGATAATAATAATAATAATAATAATAATAATAATAATAATAATAATAATAATAATAATAATAATAATAGTTTTATCTAGTGATCACGTAGGCTGATACGTAGATACAAACAAGATGTTATATATGAGGGTGTCAAAAAACGTGTGAAGACGGACAAGTGAAAGACATTATACAATGAACATATTAAAAATTGAATGTAAAGTAAAGACTGAATAAATACGAGATTATTTACAATTACGATGTGTAAATGACGAAAAGGCAGCGAGCTGGCAGAAACGTTAGCACGCCTGGCGAAATGCTTTGCGGTATTTCGTCTGTCTTTACGTTCTCAGTTCAAATTCCACCGAGGTCGACTTTGCCTTTTATCCTTTCGGGGTCGATAATTAAGTACCAGTTACGCACTGGGGTCGATGTAATCGACTTAATCCCTTTGTCTGTCCTCGCTTGTCCCCTCTATGTTTAGCCCCTTGTAGGCAATAAAGAAATAAGAAACGTTAGCACGCCGGGCGAAATGCTTAGCGGTACTTCGTCTGTCTTTTCGTTCTGAGTTCGAATTCCGCCGAGGTCGACTTTGCCTTTTATCCTTTCGGGGTCGATAAATTAAGTACTAGTTGGGTACTGGGGTCGATCTAATCAACTGACCCCCACCAAAACAAAAAAAAAAGTTTGGGCCTTGTGCCTAGAGTAGAAAAGGATATGTAAATCACGATATAAATCTAGTACAAAACACGGGACTTAGAGTGGATATCCCACCATGGGACATAGTGTGGATACCCTACCAACATGCGGGTATCCGAATACTGTATTATGTTTATAATCCATGTCTTTTGTTTTCTATCGTTTACTTGTCTCAGTCATTTTTGACAGCGGCCTTGCTGGGACACCGCCTTGAAGGGTTCGAGTCGAACAAATCGACCCCAGGACTTATTTTTTTAGAGCCTTGTACTTATTCTATCGATTCTCTTTCGCCGGACGGCTAATGTTACGAGGACGTAAACACTGTAACACCAGTTGTCGAGCGGTGGTGGGGGACAAACACCGAAACAAACACACACACGCATTATTTATTTAAAGGACACAATATATGTTCACGTTATAACGTTCTTTTGTACAAAGAAATGAGACGTGGAAATCACAAGAATGTTATTGTGATCGCTATTGAGTTAAAGAAAAAACGCAAAAAAAGAGCTGAGAAGGCAACATATACATAGAAACTCTTAAACCTATTTTTGCTTTTTACATTTTAGATTTCACTCTTTGCTTTCCGTTTCTAAAACCTTTCGCGTTTTCTAAATGCTACCTTCTCGGTTTTTTTCGCGTTTCTTCTGTTATTCGATTTCTTTTAGTCTGTTATATGTGGTTTCTGCCTGATGAATATGTTTGAAATATTTCTCAACATACGAAACTATTAGTAGCACTTAGAGACATGTAGTATCACCTTTAAATAAATAATATTTATCGCTCACCAGATGGAGTACTTTTTTTGTTGATCTTTCTATTACAGAGTAGTACATTATGTGTGTGTGTGTGTGTGTGTGTCTGTGTATTATGCATATATATAATTTGTTGTTGGCACTCCGTCGCTTACGACGTCGAGGGTTCCAGTTGATCCGATCAACGGAACAGCCTGCTCGTGAAATTAACGTGCAAGTGGCTGAGCACTCCACAGACACGTACACCCTTAACGTCGTTCTCGGGGATATTCAGCGTGTCACAGTGTGACAAGGCTGACCCTTTGAATTACAGGCACAACAGAAACAGGAAGTAAGAGTGAGAGAAAGCTGTGGTGAAAGAGTACAGCAGGGTTCACCACCATCCCCTGCTGGAGCCTCGTGGAGCTTTAGGTGTTTTTGCTCAATAAACACTCACAACGCCCGGTCTGGGAATCGAAACCGCGATCCTATGACCGCGCGTCCGCTGCCCTAACCACTGGGTCATTGCGCATCCACATATATAATTATAACTATAATTAAGGGCATAGAAAAAATTCTTTTTATGCTGAGAAGAGACGCTAAATCGTCGAACCACATTAAATATCCTCACTGTTATTACACACGTTTTGAAACGAGGGAGCAACCTGACAGAAATTTATAAAATTGAGTTATCTCTGGATTTGACCAATTTCTGGATTAAACTAAAAGGGTTTTCCTCCGCCAGCAGAGAATATTAGGAAATAAATGAAATACTTATACAAACCCACAGAAAAGCAGACGCAATGTTATGATTGCATATAAGTACCCCAAATATATCCATAGTAAATTCCATAGCAAGTCTCGACACGTGTGTAGCCGGTCAAGAATAGCACGTAAGTGGCTAAACTGTCCCTAAATGTATTTATGATTTCATCTTAATAGGTATTTTTTATATTCTGTCCACTGATAAAAATTTTAACAACTTTTATCCTTTATATTATAATTAAATTAATTCCCATTCACATCGGGACAGTTTAGCCACTTACGTGCTATTCTTGACTGACTGCACACGTGTCGAGGCTTACTATAGAATTTGCTATGGATATATTTGGGGGTACTTATATGCAATCATGACATTGCGTCTGCTTTTCTGTGGGTATGCATAAATATTTAATTTTATTTCCTGGTATTCTCTGCTGACGAAGGAAAAACCTTTTTAAGGTTAATCCAGAAATCGGTCCGATCCAGAAATAACTCAATTTTATGAATTTCTATTATCTTACTCCCTTTCGATACGAGTGCAATAATAATACTGAGGATATTTAATGTGGTTCAACAAATTAGCGGAGGTTTTTTCGGCATATAGGCAAGAAAATTTTATTTTCTATGCTCTTAATTATAATTGTAGTTATGATTTCACCTTAATAGGTCTTTTTTTATATACTGGTCACTGATAAAATTTTTAACAATTTTATCCTTTATAATATGTGTGAGCGTGTGTGTGTAACTTTGTGTGAGGAGTGATAGATGTTCGCTATACTTGAGTCAGTAATACCAATATATAGTGGAAGTTCAGTTTACGAATTTGATTTCATTCTTGAAGACCGTTCGTCAACTAAAGTCTTCGTGAACTGAAACTATTTTTCCCTCAGGAAATTCAAGATAAAGCACGGCGAATTTGAGCCGGGATGTGCACTGAGCGAAAGCTATGCAGCAACTGAGGCTCTCCTGCTGACACTTCCAGTTTGTTGGGTGATTATTGTTGCCGGTTTGCATGTTCGTTATTCGAGACACCATCCGTCACTCGAAGCGATTTATACTCGAAAAATTGTTCGTAAACCAATTTGTTTTTAGTGAAAGGCGTTCATAAACTGAGGTTCCACTGTAATGGTGATTTTTGTGGTGCTACAGATGGTCTATACTTGAGCAGGTAGTTTAGATATAATGGTGATGTTTATGGTGATATGATAGTTTGCATTTGAGCTGGTAATATAAAGGTGAATGGTTAAACCGGTGAGTTGACAGAATCGTTAACCCGCCGAGTAAAATATCTAGTAGCATTCCGAGTTTAAATGCCACCGGGGTCGCCTTTGCTGCTTATCCTTTTGGGGTCGATAAAATAAGTACCAGTTAAACACTGGTGTCTATATAATCGACTTAGCCCCTTTTCCGAAATTGCTGGCCCTGAGCCAAATTTGAAACCAATATAATGGTGAAGGTTATGTTGTGATACATTGTGGCTATGCTAGAGCCGCTAATAAAGAAACAGTGATGTTTCTTGGTATAACAGGTGGTCTATATTCCTTGAACTATAATACAGATATAATATTGATGTTTATAAGGCCGTGGCCTATATTTGAGCCATTGATGATGCAAGAAGCGTCTCTACTATCTACATCGTGGTCAATGTGATCCTAATGACCAGGGCTTCATTGGGTAATGGTGATGGCTTAATTAATTTCCCGATGGTGGTCATGGTGACGATGTCTAAATGTGCTGATGGGACGTAGCAATATTGATCTGGATAGTTATACTGTTTCATGTTGGCCGCCATTTTGGTAGAAATGATGCGTCAACGATGGTGGTGGTGGTGGTGGTGGTGGTGGTGGTGGTGGTGGTGATGTTTGAAGCAGTGGAAGTAATGATGGTAGTAATGATGGTCGACGACTTCGTCATATTAGTCATCGTCATAGTTATTGCCGAGGTGGCAACGGTATCAATGATGGTGGGGTGTTGTTGCTGGTGATGGTGGTGGTAGCGGCAGCGGCAAAGGTAATGGCGATGGTGATGGTAGTAGTGGTGGTGACAGTGGTAGTGGTGGCGGCGGCTGTGGTGGTGGTGGTGGTGGTGGTGGTGGGTGGTGGTGGTGGTGGTGGTGGTGGGTGGTGGTGGTGGTGGTGATGGAGGTGGTGGTGGTGATGGTGGTTACGGAGGTGTCGGAGGTGGTAGTGGTGACGGAGGTGATGGTGGTGGTGACGGAGGTGATGGTGGTGCTGGTGCCGGTGCTGCTGCTGCTGCTGCTGCTGCTGCTGCTGATGATGATGATGATGTTGGTGCTGGTGGTGGAAAAAGGAGGAGGTTGGTAGCATATGTAAAGACAGATGTACTAGTGTCATTCGTAATGACGGTCGTGTTAAATGTGTCGGAAGACTGTGGCGAATCTTAAATTGACAAGTTCTTTTAATGAAAAATACAAACAGTGGCACGGTGGGTGGTCACTGGTCATATGAACTTCGAGTAAACAACGAAGCTACGACCGTGTAAAACTTCCCCACAACACGTTTCTACAACCGTCACTCGTGCCGGCAAGCTTCTCCTGTGATCCGTACTCAAGCCTTTTCCACTTTTGAGCCTTCCAATTTCTTCACGACGCTAACAGATTGATACACAAGCCTACTCGTGCCATAAAACATTTTATTGATGTCAACGAACCGAAAAGGTGGGCACAACAGGCCTTAAACATTTATCAATTAACCACACGAGGAGAACAAGTTCCTGGTGGGTTTGTTTATTCAGTGGCCTTTCATTGTCTGTTATTTTCATTTCAACTTCCTCCGTCCCTACCTCTTTCTCTCTCTTACTCCCTCTCTCTCTCTCTCTTACTCCCCCTCTCTCTCTCTTTCTCATTCCCTCTTTCTCTCTTTTTCTCACCCCCCCTTTCTCTCTCAGTGTCTCTCTTTTCTCTTTTTCGTTCCTTCTTATTCCGTATCTAAGAAGGAAAAAAAATGTTCCGCCTGAACTTGTCCATAAATCTCTCTCTCTCTCACTTACTTTGTCTGTCTATTTGTTTGTCTGTCTCTATCTATAATATTCTTTTATTCTTTTACTTGTTTCAGTCATTTGACTGCGGCCATGCTAGAGCACCGCCTTTTTAATCGAGGACTTATTCTTTGTAAGCCTAGGACTTATTCTATCGGTCTCTCTTTGCCGAACCGCTAAGTTACGGGGACATAAACACACCAGCATTAATTGTCAAGCGATGTTGGAGGGAGAAGCACAGACACACAAACATATACACGCACTACATCAAGTGCCTGGAGAAGGTAGGGCTGCCCTGGGTCAAGAGAGTGGATGCTGTAAGACTCTATGTCTGGCAACAGGACTCTGCACCATGCCACACTTGCAAGAGAACCCAGTCACGGCTGTCAGACAATTTCTGCAACCACATCACCCCCTAAATTCTGGCCACTTAACTCCCCAGACTGCTACCCGCTTGATTATTATGTGTGGGTTGCAGTTGAGTGAGAGACTTAACAAAACTCCTTGTAACACCAAAAGTGAACTAAAGGCAAGGATTATGGCAGCATTCACCAACTTAAACAAGGAGACCATCTAGAAGAGTTGCAAGAGATTCCAGAGTCGTTTGGAGGCCATGGTTGAAGCCAATGGCAATTTTATTGAATACATTTACTCTTTAGTATTTCAAGATGTTTTTCTATGCAATCTTGTTACATAAATTTGCTAAAATGAGATGTCAGTGTTATTCTCATTTTTGCGTAATTTAGACGGCAATTTATTCACCGCACCATGTATATGTATGTATGTATGTATGTATGTATGTATGTATGTATGTATGTATGTGTGCGTGTGTGTACGCGCGCACGAGCGTATGGATTTGTTTGTATGTGTGTGAGGGAACCTGAGTGTATCTGAGCGTAAAGAGTATATCTGCAAAATTAATAGAATAATTAACAGTAATATGTTTAGGTGTATACAAAATGTGTCTTTCTACAGGACATCTTTATTGTTGCAATTGTTATTGTTTGGGTGGAATATTTTGTTTTTGTTGTTGTCGCGCTTATACCAATTTCTGGTTTCATTTCACTGTTGCTCTTTCAGCGAACATGAATCATACGAAGTGATGGACTCTTTGAAGTTCTTGTCCATCTTCTCTTAACCACCCTACCCAACATCTTATTCTTTTCTAA
>NC_142929.1:149809188-149816688 GCF_046866305.1 Octopus bimaculoides | reverse complement strand
GTTTCAAGTAGCCGATCATCAGACAGGGGTGAACATCTGGAACAATGCATTGGTTTATGAATGTTTATATATGTTACAATGATAATTACTTGGTAAATCATGAAATAAACATTTTAAGCTGATTTGATGGGGTTTATGACGTTTCATTGTTAATAGAGTCTGTTGGATTTGACTGCCGACGAAAACATGTAAGCATTCAAAACTAGTAAGATAAATTGGAATAAATCAGTATAAAACGAATGGTATTGCATTGGTGCAGGATAACAATCCTAAAATTTGCAACATAGGAAAATTTGCAAGCAAAAATTATTTTAGTAATTAAAAATTTACGAAAAGTGTACGGTACAAGTTGTAAAAATATCATTAAAGATAATTTAAACTAGACCAAAACGTACCGTAAAAAAAAAATGAATAAGTTTGTTAAAGTGAAATCAATACTGCTGGAAGAATGCAACAATGATCCTTCCTGTGCGCTCTAAGCGCGTGCTCATTTGTATTTAGGGAAATTATAATCTTGTTATCCCTGCGTACACCCGCAAATAAATTTGTGAAATCTTTACACAAAAGAATCCAGGATATATGCATCATTAACCATGTACAATATGTATGACAAATTATGTGTTTATCGCGATAGATAGATAGATAGATAGATAGATAGATAGATAGATAGATAGATAGATAGGTTGTAGACAGCCAGATAGACAAACAGACCGACAGATGTATAGATAGGTTGTAGACAGCCAAATAGACAGACAGATAGATACATAAAGATAGATAGACAAAACTTACTTGGAAAAGGATGCCTGCCTTTCGATCATATAATGATATAAATAATATATAAATATATGCATATATCCATATATATATATACATACCTACATCTATATGTATACATACATGCATATATGGGTACAGGTCATCAAAAAAAAAAAACGCTAGGCACAATGAGAAACGAAAACATAAAAGCGAAAACATAGAAAACGAACTTTTTTTCGAACAACGAAAAAAAACAAACAAACAGAGAAACGAGACATGCAACATAAAGAGTATGCCCCTTCGTCAGTTGTCCCTGTTTCATCTACTCCGCGTTTCGAAGGCAAGGACAATACGCGACTTCGTTGAAACAGTCCTTCCCGCAAAGCAAATTAAATAAAATTTTGGATATTTTGCGGAGGGTGAAAGCGTTAACAAGAACAGGACAGTGAGAACAAGACAGTAAAAACAAACGGTGAGGGTTGTTGAGTCAAGGCGATAGAAAAATTATTATGAACGCTAGGTAGACGAGCCATGAGAGAAGAGACAGAAAAAAGCACGTTTTTTCTTTAGGAAGGCAGTGAACAGAAAGAGAGATCCCCTTTCGTCCCGTGTCAGCGACGAGAGAGTCAAGGAGGAAGAGTGAGAGAGAGAGAGAGAGAGAGAGAGAGAGAGAGAGAGAGAGAGAGAGAGAGAGAGAGAGGGAGGGAACGGTGAATGGGAGAGAAGAACAGGGAAAGGGTGGGAGAGAAAAACAGAAAGAATTAAGAACAAGAGAGGGAGAGAGATAGACAGAGAAGAGATAGTAGAAGAGTGCGCATCGTAATTATTAAGATAAAACTTACTTGGAAAAGGATGCGTGGCGTTCGCTCATATAATAGTGGTGATGATGATGATAATAATAATAATAATAATAATAATAATAATAATAATAATAATAATAGACAACACATCAGAAAGTGATAAGTGCAGAGTTTGTAGACAAAATGGTGAAACCATATGGCATATTACCAGTCAATGTATGCCACTAGCCCAGAAAGAATATAAGAGACCTAATAACAGTCGGAGCCCTGGGAACAGTGAGTAAAAATCTTGAGAAGGAAATGGAACAAATAGGGGCTGCAATAAGGGTAGAGCATTTGCAGAAAGCAGTACTGCTTGGAACCGCTCGAATACTCCGGATGGTGCTCGAACAATAAGGGATGTTACCTTAGTTCCCTGGTAGTGAACATCTGGTAACGTAGTACATCTGCAGCGTTAGAAGCTGTGCAAAGGCAATGATAGTACTACTAATAATAATAATGATAATGATAATAATAATAATAATAATAATAATAATAATAATAATAATAATAATAATAATAAGAAGAAGAAGAAGAAGAAGAAGAAGAAGAAGAAGAAGAAGAAGAAAAGAAGAAGAAGAAGAAGAAGAAGAAGAAGAAGAAGAAGAAGAAGAAGAAGAAGAAGAAGAAGAAGAAGAAGAAGAAGAAGAAAGCTGTATCGATGCAAACGATAAAAATACAAAAGAAATGAAAAGATTGGAAAGGAAAGAAGCGAGAAATAGAAATGGAAATTAGTAAAATTAGTAGTAAGTCGGGTATTATTTCGGAATTGATGAGGTGGTCATTTGATTGTTGTAGACATCAAAGATAGATGCAAACGCACACTCACGCACACACATGCACTCGCACACAGACACACAAACACGCACGCACACACACACACGCAAACACACGCATATGCACATGGACACACACATATATATATATATATGCGCACATTTATATATGTATATGAATGAGTGTGTATGCTTACATGTATGTAATGTTGCATCTATATATGTATGTGCTCCCCGTTATATATACATACATATACACCCACGCAGACACGCATATATATATTCACACACGCATAGAGGTTTGTATATATATATATATGTGTGTGTGTGTGTGTGTGTGTGTGTGTGTGTGTGTGTGTGTGTGTGTGTGCATGTGCACTATTGGTGGTGGTCAAGACGGCGGTGGTGGTTGGTATTAAAAGGGTAAGTTGGTAGGAAGCGAGGATGAAAGGAAGGGTAGGCTGGAAAGGAAATATTTGAGGGTTGATGCGTGGGGAAATGGAGACAACGACCATGATAATCACGACAACGTTGAAGGGAATATCGGGGATGATGTTGGCAATGTCTATAATGATAATGAAGCTGACAATTTAGTCAGTCACGTGAGCAGCGGCAACAAAAATGATAACAAAAGTAGCGAAAAGGAGAGCAACAAGAAGAGGGTAGGAGACGAACAAGAACACGAACAAGATTATGATCAAGAAGCACAAAACAGAACAACAACAACAACAACAACAACAGCGACCAAATTTGCGATAGATACCCATCAATATTTTCGACATTAGTTTTCAATGGCTTACAGTATTAAGCGCAGGAGTGGCTGTGTGGTAAGTAGCTTGCTTACCAACCACATGGTACCAGGTTCAGTCCCACTGCGTGGCACCTTGAGCAAGTGTCTTCTACTATAGCCTCGGCCCGACCAAAGCCTTGTGAGTGGATTTGGTAGACGGAAACTGAAAGAAGCCCGTCGTATATATGTATATGTATATATATGTGTGTGTGTTTGTGTGTCTGTGTTTGTCCCCCGACCATCGCTTGACAACTGATGCTGGTGCGTTTATGTACCCGTAACTTAGCGGTTCGGCAAAAAGAGACCGATAGAATAAGTACTAGGCTTACAAAGAATAAGTCCTGGGGTCGATTTTCTCGACTAAAGGCGGTGCTCCAGCATGGCCGCAATCAAATGACTGAAACAAGTAAAAGAGTAAAGAGTATTATAGTAAATTTGATTCATCAACTTTTCGAGTTGTAATCTTCCCGACTTCTACTTGCTCAAAAATTAAATAACCATCATTTATCTAATTGATGATATCCTTACACGAAAGTTTTGACTTTGTGTTTAATCCTTTATGAGTCGGGTCTACTCTCAAGATACGCCTGCACGCTGGTGTATATGGTTGTCAAGTCACCTGACTTTCACGGCAAAAGTAATCCGACTTCTGTGTTATTCTGATTATCCTCTTCCCACTATTGTTGTATTCCTTGCTTTTATTAACGTTTCCTGCTTTTCATTAACGTTTCCTGCTTTTCATTAACGTTTCCTGCTTTTCATTAACGTTTCCTGCTTTTATTTTCATTATGCCGCTATTTTCTTGCCCCATTTTTGTTCTTCTCAACATCCGCCTGTTGACAGAACACAAATAGGAGAGGACACATGCATTTAACAATGTGTGGAATTCTCCTAATTGTTTTCCAGATGACTGTACTCCCACTTGGACGTTTCTTGACTTTTATTTTAATCTGTTATTCTATAACTTTGTTTCTTCGTATTCGATTTCTGCAACTCTTCTCCCCAGTTTTTTAAATACGTGCTTGAAACAAGCCGGAGAAAATTACAAAGTGAAAACCTCCCTGCAAAAGGCTACTATTCCGTCAAGGAAAGCCTACGTCAAGTATCTCATCGTTAGGAGAGAAAACACTCTGAGAAAAACTAAATGGAAGGCTTATTTCTCAGTAAAGCTTTGTCCAGCCCTCATTTAGAGGAGAGTTTCAGTTTCAAATCTTTTATAAAAAAAAAAGTACCATTTATCAAGGATTTAGGTAGATTTGAAAATGATCTAGTAAAATTAGTTTAATATGTTAAATTCAGCTATAGTACACAACATAAATTATAGGCATTTCTTGAAACTTTTAAGAACTTTCTAGACCCATTTTAAAAACCAGATAGAACAAAAATGTTTATGAGGTAGATAACCGAACGCATAATTTGTTAATCGATAACATAACCAAAACAAAAAAAGAAACTATAATTTAACCAACGATGAGGCAAAAACTAGCCATAAAATTTAACCTCAAAGATAGAGTAGTGTAGAACGACTCATCCTACAAAAACCTTTTGTAACCTCGAAGGACCATAAATGTAATTTCACGGAAAACCCAGACAGCAGTTCAATAAATCCCACAAAACACGAAATGGGCATAATCAGTAAATCTATCATATATCATATATCAGAGTCTCTTCAAATATCACCCAATTGATATATAGCAGCCCAGCCATTGAATGGTTTAAGAAAATTAAAAATAAACTAAATGCAAATTCGTCTTAGTCGACAACGTGGACTTTCAGCACTCGATCTCCCATATTAGGACTAATATATGTTCTAACCCTGTAGAAACTCCATAAATGATAAGATACACATACATCCACAAAATATACTCTTGTGTCACATGTGTACATTAGAGCACACATTAACACACACACGCACACACAACACACACACACACACACACACACACACACGCACGCACGCACGCCCGCACGACCACATGCATACACATATACACACACACACACACACAAGTGTTCTAGTATAATCCTATTAATCAGAGTTGAACGCATTTTCTTGCAGGACAAACGAAGAGGAAATAGCAATTAAAAAATTCCTGTATAAGTTACCTCCTCGTATCTATGTACAAATTTGACTTTGCCATGTCAACAAACTTAAAAATTGGTAAAAGTTTATCGAGTGTTACAGTTATACGCGGGTGCCTCTGAGAGAAAAAATTGACGAAAATGCAGATAGGGTCATGAACAATGTCCTCCTAAAATTGGAGCGACATGCGTGCTAATTTGTGGACGTGCATAAAGTACAATCACGTACACACACACACAATCACGTGCACACACACACACACAAAATCACGTGCACACACACACACACACACACACACACACACACATCTCGGCTTTTATAGATATGATAAATTCAAATTACGATAAACGTAAACAAACAAACGAAGTTTGCTTTTAGAAGCGTTGAGATGTCTTAGAAAGTTAAAGAAGTGATTTTAAATTCTCAAACGCAGGATAATGCCAATAATATAGCCTGAACAGGATGAACTACCCCTATTTTGCAGGCATGTCTGCATGTGTATATGTATGTATGTATGTATGTATGTATGTATCATGAGGTAGTGAGTTCGATTCTCCAACTGGACTGTGCTGTGTTCTTGAGCAAGGCACTTTATTTCACATTGCCCCAGTTCACTCAGTTGTGGAAATGAGTCGCGACGTCACTGGTGCCAAGCTGTATCGGCCTTTGCCTTTCCCTTGGATGACATCGGTGGCATGGAGAGGAATAGGCTGGTGTGCATGGGCGACTGCTGGCCTTCCAATAAACAAATTTGCCCGGACTCGTACCTTGGAGGGGAACTTTCTAGGTGCAATCCCATGGTCATTCATGACTGAAGGGAGTCTCTCATGTATGCATGAATATATGTAAATGAAGTTGTTCTTTAAGGTACCTTTGTATATATTGATTCTTCTTTGAAAAACCCCTACGTCCAAACTACACGTTTCGGTGTTGTACTCTAAATGGCCGTATGTGAGGAAGTTGTTTGGTTATTATTGTCATGAGCTGTGAACATTTATTCTTGTTATTCTTGTTGTCCTTGTTCTTATTCTTAATAGATTACAAACGGTAGAACTTACAAAAACTGGCAAATAAATAAGATCGATGAATGCATTAAAAACAAAAAGACCAAAAAATTACTGACAAGTACTACATCAATATATACATAGTTGTTCAATTGCATGCGGAAACAGCTATGATTATGTGTGATACATACATACATACATACATACATACATACATACATACATACATACATACATACATATATGCATACATACATATACATATATACATTTATACTCTTACAGATATACACACAGATATATATAAATAAATGCGTAGATATATTCACGCATAAACGAATAAATGCATGCACCACATCAAAGAAACCATCAAATAACTTTTGGACAATGATAAGAAACCAATTGGTGAAAATGGTGGTTTGATTAAAGGCTCGTGGCTGGTGTGGTGTATTAACGGTAAAATGACAAACGGATATATACACTCATTTCTATAAACACACTTGCACACATTCTCGCACATATAAGCATAAGTGCATAGTAATATATATATATATATATATATATATATATATATATATATATATATATATATATATATATATATATATAATCATATATATATATATATACATATATATATATATATGGGTGTGTGTGTATGTATTTATGTAAATATGTGTACGTATGGCTATACATATACATATATGTATGAATATAAGTATGTATGTACGTATATATGCCATGCGTACTATTCCATTGATTAGCTAATGGATTAGGTAAATTAAAATTGGGATAATTATCAGTAGTGTGAAATGAAGTATCATGAAGATGTTATCATAATTGTAGCTGGCAAATTGAATTAATGAGAGAGTAATAAGAAAGAATTTAGATCTGTTGCCAGCAATTTTAATATATATCATCATACTATTGGTAATGCCACTCTTTTTCATCAAATTGCATGAATACCTAAAGTGTTCGTCATGTAATATCACCATGAGTATATTGTAAATTTCTGAAGCATTTCTATATTTATTTATATATGCCGGTCTATCAGTAGATAGCATTACTGCTCTATAAGTTTCATACTGCAGAATTCGTACAATTACTTGACAGATAATAAAATTCGTGTCAGATGCATGATCCAGGATTTAATCCTTTTTTTATTTTTGTGGAGAATTATACGAGTACCATATTCATCTTCTATCTTTTATTTCAGCCATTGGATTACAGCCATTACGAGGTACCTGCTGTA
>NC_142929.1:149796688-149799188 GCF_046866305.1 Octopus bimaculoides | reverse complement strand
CAACAAGCAGACAGTCAAACGGGCGAACAGACAGATAGGATAGAAAGACAGACAGATAGAAAGACAGACAGATAGAAAGACAGACAGATAGATAGATAGATAGGTAGATAGATAGATAGATAGATAGATAGATAGATAGATAGATAGATAGATAGATAGACAGACAGATAGAAAGACAGACAGATAGAAAGACAGACAGATAGATAGATAGATAGGTAGATAGACAGATAGATAGATAGATAGATAGATAGATAGATAGATAGATAGATAGTTAGAAAAAAAGAAGAGAACAATTACACAATAAATACATTTTAGGATGTGTGATGGCGGCATGCACTCATTCGCCACTTCCATGTGTGTGCGTGTGTGTGTCTGTGTATGTGTGTGTATGTCTGTACATGTGTACGTTCGTGTATACATGCGTAACGCATACACACGCGCGCGCGCATGCGCACACACATAAGTGTACCTCTGTGTGTCGAGTTTATATATATATATATATATATATATATATATATATATATATATATATATATATATATATATATATATAAATTCAAAAAGGGATAAAACTCTTTTACAGGAATTTTATCAAGAAGCCAGTGTGTAAAAAAATTCGTAAGGGAAATTTCTATTCCCAAGAATATAATTATTCGTTTATATTTATATAAAGGGCATTATTACAGAAAAATAACAACGCCACACAGTGGACTTCTCAAAATAACCACATTTAGTACCTAATGCGAGGAAAAACAACCAACAGAAGCCTAGCTACTTTTTTTTAAATAAACTTAACTGTGATATATATATATTCTACATACACATGCATTTATGTGTTCGTAAGTACATATATTTATGTTTCTATTCGTCTGTCTGTCTGTCTGTCTGTCCGTCTCTCTCTCTCTCTCTCTCTCTCTTTCTCTCTGCACACATACATTCATACACATATACATACATACATCTGCAGTTACTCCATCCATATTACAAGTTCAGGTTTATACCTGTAATTATTGGGGGCCCTGGGATATGTAACACACTGTCTAAATACCAATCTTAAGAAATTAGGCTTCTCAAAACCAGAAAGGAGAAAACTAATTCGAAGACCACAGATCCAGTGTCTCCCTAGAACAATAAAAATCTGTAAAACTTTCCAGAAGTTTATCATTTAAATATATACGAGCATGTCTAGATATGCAACTATATGCATGAGAATACATACATAAAGCAAAACATACAAATCTCCACATATACATACATACATAAATACATAGATACATAGATACATAGATACATACATACATACATACGTACATGTATACATACATACATACATACATACATACATACATACATACATACATACATACATACCTACATACAAAAATGTCCTGTTGTTGATGTTGAAATTCCAATGAAGGAGCCTTGGATCTAGGTTAGAAACCTGCTCTTTCTCTATTGGCAAGAAATCTTGAAATAAAAATGAACAATGATATACATACATACATGCATTCATACATACATACACAATTAAAACATTATGAAATTAACATACAATCTATATATAATCTTATTATTTTTAACGATATACACACCGTAGAAAAACATTTTGTTGAGGCTTTTGTCTGAGAGAAAATCTCTTCTTCGATACATTTCGTTCTCCTCGAGCTTTCTCAATGTCATATACTCATTAGTGATGCACCTTGAAAGAAATCTGTTTCCTTCTGTTGTATAGGTAGGTAACAATAGCTAATACACTCACTGCTATTTCGGAAAGACTTCCGAGCTGAATTAAAATTCGGTGTACGCAATTGAAATAACATTAAAGTAACATGGCTATATACACTGTTGAGAAGATTAATGATGTGACTTTTCTTTGAGAAAAATATATTCATAGACGAGCGAGTTAAAAATACATATAAAATTTAGTAGCAAGTACATGCTTTGTTTTAAGTGCCAATGTAGTCGCAAGTAGAGATATTCTTTCATAAAGATGTCTCGTGCAACGAAGCACATAAATATTGTTAACAGAAGAGGATCATCCAGTACGGGTGGTGCAACAGCTACATCACGTGTTTTCATCATGTTCACGCTTCATCAGGCGCAGCCATCCACAAACCGCATGCTAGTTAAAAATCGCTGCCACCGATATGTAGAAAAACAGTGACTATCCAGTCACTGATGTCGCAAATAGCTGGCAGGCCCTGTAAAATTTAAACATTAACGACAGAAGCAATATTAATACCGTATAGCAATCTTTATATCCTACTTTACGAAGATATATCGGTGACAGCAAGAGTTGGATTGCATGCTGTGAGTGGATGCCTGCTGCTGATAAAGCGCCAACACACTGTAATCACGTGATCTAGCAGACGATTCTCATTTGCTACCGATATTTCTGTACTTCCTAGCACTGAACATATGGTCGTGACTAAATAAGCTTGGAATATTCTTTTTCCTAAATTAAAATCGTTATGCCCAAGTATAATTTTGGGCATTTAAT
>NC_142929.1:149784188-149791688 GCF_046866305.1 Octopus bimaculoides | reverse complement strand
TGTGGTTAAGAAACTTCTCTTCGAAACGACGTGATTTCGGTTTCAATCCTAATGCGCAGCATCTTGGACCAAGTATTTTCGACCATATGCCCAGGTCAAACGGAGCCTCGTGAGTGTATTGACACACACGCGCGCACATACACACACACACACGCGCACACACACACACACACACACACACACGAACACACACACACACACATGCATTCACACACACATATGCGTGTGTATGTGTGCATGCATATCTGTATAGATATACGTACACATATCTATATGTACGTATACATTTAAATTCATAGTCTCTTACAAACATACACACAGACATAGATGCCCACATTATACGCATACAGTAACACACAGGAGCATACAGAGAAAAAACACCTCAGTAATACATACGGTGATATTAGGTTATATGTTAATATATACAAAAATGAGGTCATGATTGCATAATACATGATTAGATAATACTTAAATGTGCATGTGTATATATATATATACACACACACACACATAAACATACATACTATATTAGCATGCATACACATATACTAAACATAAACAAACATATACATATGCATACATGCACTTCACACATACATACACTCACACAATACTAAGCATTTTGTCCGACGTGTTAGGGATTCTGTCAGCTCGCCGCCTTAACGATATTAATAATAATCCTTTCTACTATAGGCACAACGCCTGAACTTTGTGTGGAAGCGGTCAGTCGATTGGTACTTAATTTATCGACCACGAAAGGATGAAAGGCAAAGTCGACCTCGGCGGAATTTGAACTCAGAACGTAACGACAGGTGAAATACCGCTAAACATTTCGTTCAGCGTGCTAACGATTCTGCCAGCTCACCGCCTTTACGATATTCGTTTCTACTCTTGGCACAAGGCCCAAAATTTTGCGGGAGGGGCCAGTCGATTAGATCGTCCCTCGTGCGCAACTGGTGTACATAATTTATGGACCCCGAAAGGATAAAAGGCAAATCGACTTCGGCGGAATTTGAACTCAGAACGGCGGCCTTTACGATATTAATAATAAAAATGTTTAATGATATGATCTTTAGTAATAATGAAAATCATATGTCGAGCATTATTTGTAATAAATCCGATATATCTAGTTCTAATAGGGAAAATATGTATCTCATACCTTAATACAGAAGAGATTCCTAACTGAATTCCTAATATAGACAACAGCTAGAATGTAAACTTTTCAAACGGAAAGATCTCTCAATAATAGGCTTAACATATTATGTAATTGTTAAACTCGTCTAAAATGCCCATTAGATGCTTATGAAAAAAAAGGCAGTTTATAAATGTTCAACAGCGACATGAGAATGTACTTAATGTTTTGTAGATGCTTGCGTAAATGATTTTAAATCAAGATTATACAATCGTGTTACATCGTTTAAATGCACACACGCGCGCGCGCGCGCACGCACGCAAGCATACACACACTCATATATATATATATATATATATATATATATAAAACGAATGCTTTACACCTGGTAGCTTACTGGTAGCTTCCGCCTTCCATTTACCATATATATATATATATATATATATATATATATATATATATATATATATATATATATATGTGTATGTATATATATATGTATGTATGTATGTATGTATGTACATATACGTATGTAAATATGCATATATATATATTACTTAAATTATATTATATTATACTATATTATATTACATTATATTATATTATATTATATTATATTATATTATATATATAAAGAAACGGAGTTAAACGCAGATGTTATTCAAATCTTTCCGACATATGTTTCGAAACATATGTATTATTTGGCAAAAACATACCTTTAGTTCCTATAGATAGTTTCTACCAATCTATAAATTTGACTTTTGATTGTCTTCTTAAATTTCATTTCCACTACTTATATTTATTTACACGCCTTTATGCTTTATTTCCACTCATCTATCGCATTATATTTCTCTACTCTTAATTTTCTGTTAATTTCTTTAAATTTCCTTTGACGTTAAATCTATTAACGGTTAAAAAAAATTTTTTTTTAAATAACTTGCCAGCGTTCCCTTCATCATAAACATGGTAATCACATTCGTTTAAAATGGCTTATTGATGTGTTTGTTTTGTTTCTCTTTTTTTTTCCCTGACGAGATGATTACATTGTTTTAAATCATTTTATTCCCTCAGGAATAATACCAGTGTTTTTTTTCGAAATATATGTAGGAAGTATACAGATTTGAATAACACTTGCGTTTAACTTCATTTCTTAATTTATCTATGTCATACAAAAGCATTTCACTAAACCATGCAACTTCAACCTTTATAAGTAGGCTGTAACATCCTTGACACTTATATGAATTTTTGCTACTCTGGTAACTATTTCTTTATTGTTTCCGTGTTAATTGCACACATTGAAAAATACACACACACACACACACACACACACACACATATCGTCCATGAACCAAAAAGAAACAACCAAAGTGTCTTGGACCTAGGGCTAAGTAACCATGCTAACACTATCGTGGAAAGAACCCTCCTGTCCCATCATGACGTAGTACTCTGTAACCTCAACCTTCAGCTTCCAAAAATTTGGCATAAATCACTAATTCCAGTGCATACCCATTTGATAAAGAGGAATTTATACAATTCAAACTGAAGTGCAATCACTCAAGACTTATCGCAAGTGGCTGCTCCTTCATCCTTGCTTCCTCCAATGACACAACAAACACAAACGTACGGCAACTATTTGAGGACACAGTCACCCACATATGTACAAAACACCCCCCCCCCCCCACGACTCATAAATAACAGTAGATGCATGATTCCAAACAGAGAAAAGCACTCACCAGGAGAATAAAAAGAATAAACCGAAAGATCAATACTCTAAAATATCACCATCGGCATCACACCCAATCGAGAACATTAACAATCTTGGAATGAATAAAGCAACAACTGCAGGACTGTATGAGAACTCTCATAAACCATCAAAGAGCTGTATAGGAAGCCTGGGCTGTTAAAAACATCAAGAAAAATCCTAAGGTCTTTTACTCCTTTGAAAAACACATAGGACCACAGGGTACTGTGCTGGGTCCACTTCTTTTTATTGTCTATATTAATGACATTGCAGATTCCATTGAACATAATATCATTAAAATATTTGCAGATGACTCTAAGCTCTATGTGCAGTCTTCTTGTGTTTATAGAGTATCTCAACAGACATGATAGAGCAGCACAATATATTCACTGGGTAATTTGCAAAAACCTGGACCTGCTCCATGATAAAAACATCTTGAAATAGAAATTGGCAAAATGTTGAACCTCAACATTAAAACAATACCTGTTTTCATAGGTGCCCAAGGAATGATAGCAAAAGCGGCTGATTCCCACCTAGCTCATACTAGGTAACTCCAAAATGGCAGAAATTCAAAAGATACTGCTCATGGGAACTGCCCATATCTTACGTAAAATACTGTCTATGTAATCTCAAATTTTAAGACAAACTTATAATTTTCTTAGGTTTTCTTAGACATTCTCTAGAACAATACTATATGCAAAACCCAATATATAAAACTTGAATTTCTAACTTGTTGTTTTTTTAGGTCTCTGGGTGAGACTTGGAGTGAACTTGTACAAATACAAAGCAAAAGTCAAACATATAATAATAATAACAATACAACTACAACAACAGCAATAATGATAATAAAAATAACAAGTTGAGCTGGCAGATACTTTAGCACGCCGGACAAAATGCTTAGCGGCATTTCGCCAGCCTTTACGTTCTGAGTTCAAATTCTGCCGAGGTCGGCTTTACCTTTCATCCTATGGGGTCGATAAAATAATTACCAATTGAGCATTGGGATCGCTGTAATCGGTTTACCCCCTCCTATTAATTATTATTTCATTTTTTTTTTTTAATTCAGTAATTAGATTTAGTTGTTTCTAATTTATCTTAATCTATTTTAAAATATATTTTATATTTTTAGCATATTTCTTAATTATTTTTATCTTAATTTACCACATTACAATTGTTTTAATTTTTGAACGTTTATTCTTTGACGCAAAAAAAAAAGTGAAAATTTTTGAAATGTGTATTTGAATTGATCAGTAATAGTTTAAATGGGGCAAAAATTTTGCTATAAAAATTCTACAAGTAGATGAGTGGGGATTGTTGAAATATTATAATTCTGTTATGATCTGATAAATACAATTCCTCAGTAGGTTTGCTGAAAGATCTCTCTATTCCTAATACTGGTCAAATATTGTTAGTTTTACTATCATCTCTCTCCCTTAAAATCCTCTGTAATCTTAGCAGTGTGGCATAGGTTTGATAAGAATAGGATTGTGTTAACTTCCTCTACCTCTGCAGAAGCGTAGGATTCATTAAACTAATTACACACACGCACACACACACACACACGAATGTTCAATTTACAAGGAAAGATCCAGAGGAACAGTTACGAGGTAGTCAGATGTCACATAACCGTCCTAGGGATTAGTAATCACACTTGCGTAGGATTTAATTCCAGGGAGAAGTGAGACGTGTTTTCGAGAACATAAGAATAATGGAAAATGGAGACAAACGCTCAAGATGTTATTTAAATCATTTATATCATCACATCACCGACATATGTTTTGATAGAGGCATTAAAATAAATTCGAGAGGAAGAATAATGTGGAAAAATGCACCATTCCAATCAGGGAGGATATAAACAACAGTGTTCATTAATAAGTTATTTTAACATCTGTTAATATATGTATATATATAGTAAATCCAAAGAAAGGGGAACAACAAGCACAAAAACACAACAACACGAGGGCATGGAACATGTAAAGTATTAGTAGACGCTCATGGAAGGAAAGAAAGATGGTTTAACGTTTCGAGCAATGCTCTTCTTCAGAAACAGAGGAAAGTCCAGTAGAAAGGAAAAACGGTGGTAGAAAATCACCAACGATTCACATGCGCTTACATTTATATATATATATATATATATATATATATATATATATATATATATATATAAACGCAAACGAATGGAGATTACATCTTCTTTGATCAGTTTTACGTACGTTTCAGATACATTGGCTAGTTTCAAAAATTTTGCGATGCAGTAATTATGTTTATTAATCAGATCCCATATTTGATCGACTAAGATTCTACAGCAGTAGAAAACTTGAACACCCTCCATTCCATATCAAAGCTACACCACATTGCTTTATAAACGGAACATGCACATACGCGCGCGCGATGGGCTTCTTTCAGTTTCCATCTGGGACTTTGGTCGGTTCAAGGCTATAGTAGAAGACACCCAAATGCCACATAGTGGAATTGAACCCAGAACCAAGCGTGTGGGAAGCAAACTTCTTACCACACAGCCGCATATGCAGATATCTATCCATCTATCTAATTGATATATATATATATATATATATATATATATATATATATATATATACATATGTATGTATGTATATATGTATATATATTTGTATGCATATGTATATGCATGTATACACACATACATAGATATATACATACATTATACACACATACACATATATATATATAGTTATGTGTTTACATATATGTATATACAAACATACATGTATATATGTATATATATGAGCATTGGTAGGCATATGTAGGTGCATGCGTACGTACGAATGTATGCATTTATTTACGTATGTATGCATGATTGTATATGTATCTTTGTATTTATGTACGACTATTTTTAGATGCTATATACGGAAATTCAGTGCCGCACTAAAAGCGAACACTCCAGAATCCCAATTTTATGATACTAAGCAAAGAACTCCATTCATCATCTTCTGATTTAACTATATACAACTATCAGTTTTTCTCCCTCATCGCTGTTTCCACAGCACGAATTTTCACAACGTTAAAAATGTCTGGAGTAGCAGAGGGAAAAAGATCACAGCCAAGCATTTATTACTTACTTAGTGACAAAGATAGTTAAAATTTTGCAAATCATCATTGTGGCATAGGCTGAAAGTATAGTAAAGTGGACTATGATGACCAAGTTTTTAAATGACCCGAAGACAATTTTTTTTGTTTGTATATTTATTTGTTTCCTTTTCTTTATTTCTTTCTTTCTGTCTTTCTTTCTTTCTTTCTTTCTGTCTTTCTTTCTTTCTTTTTTTTTCTTTCTTTCTTTCTTTCTTTCTCATTTTCTAGGTTAAGTAGTTTATGTTGCGATGGATTAATAAAAGTAAGACAGATTACTGATTGTACTTAGAAAAAAAAATGGTGGGATCATTATTAATAAGTCGGGCATTTATATCTAGGTCCATATTTTCCTTAATTAGATTTTATAATTCTAGAATGAGAATAACAATAACAAAAAATAAAATAGAATAAAATATAAAAAAATAAAAAACAGTCATAACACTGCGTAACAAATTTTGCCAAATATTTTGTTTATTGTGACGTTTTGATTGCTTCTTGTTAGCCTGAGGACGCTGGTGCCAAAATTGTTATTAGTAGCTTTCTCAAATATCAACTTTTACAGAGATACTTTTGATACCTATCAGTTTTTATTTTGTGGAGAATTACTTACATTCTTGTGAATAATACCATACCTTCAAATCATATTTTAAAATATGATTTTAAAATTGTCTTCAATGTTTGTTTTTTTTTCTGTTTCAGATTGTTTTCTAAATATGTGAATTTTAATTTTTCAGAATATAGTAGGTAGAGAATGCAGATATTACATAAAAATTGTGAAAATTGTTAAATTCTGGATTGCATATAGACTGTAATTTTGAATACCAAAATAGTCTTGCACCTATCTCGTAAATACTGGTAAATACTACACTTATACTAAACATAAAGAGAAATTGCAGTTTATCATTATGAATTCCAAGATCTTCAGTAATCATAATTTTAATAGATTTTAACATCAATAAGCTTATACCCACCTTACCTTTGACAAGAGATCTTTAACCGTGCTACACAATATTACAATAACTCATTAAATGGTAGCGGATTCAAAAGCGGCAAAGATCTTTCCAAGCTTTATAAATAAGTTCTACTTTATATACAACAGATATATGATATTTAGTAAAAATATAGACAAGGTGAATAATAGTTACACAAAAATCTTTGATTGGTTCATCATACGCTTTCCCTCGTGAATGGATGGAGAAGTTAGGCATTTTGTGCAAGGTGTTGAATGAATGAATGACTGTGTGACATAATTTCTAAAGATTTCATTAATCTTCGTTTAGTAGCCAACCAGATTCCGATGAATAGTTAACCGTCAATGTGTCCATGCATGTTTGGAGTTCTGATGAAAGTTTTCGAACCTTTGTTCTCGGATTTTGTTCAACCAAAGCATTTAATCCATCATGCTGGATAACTGATTTTGGCCTAACCCTTGGTTTATTTTCAAAGCTATCATCTCTGAACAGTTCTGATATCAGAAAAACCATTACCAATGACCCGCTTGATATTCCGTACAGCT